>NC_136514.1:54084887-54204887 GCF_053919585.1 Euprymna scolopes | reverse complement strand
CTGTATCAAACTATACCATTCATAGATTTCAGAATTCTATAAGGAAGTCTTCCTCAAGCAAGGCTCTTGTAAACAAGTTCAAAAACACGACCTGTTATTGATAGGGCATCGATGTTAAGGAAACTTATATTAAGTTAGAATACATGGTATATACTTTATCAGCAAGATGGTCGAAATGTTACATTTTTCCTACAACAAACAAATTTTACGTTTTTGACAAATTAAAAAGCAAATCTCAAGTAGAAATTGTAACATTATTTGTTTCAAGCCGATTAACGTTATTTAATAGTAATCAATTTATGATTAGCTTGAAATAAAATAAACTAATGTGTTTGGACGAATATTTTCTAAGATTTTTAATTCAATTTTATTAGATGTCACATACTATCTCTATATAAATGTGTTTATATATATATGTGTGTGTGTGTGTGTGTGTTAGGAGGTATATTTGGTAAAAACAGGGAAAACCGTGCTCAATACGTTAGAGAACTAAATATGTTTTTTATTATTTCAACCTCGGGGATTTTTACTTAAATCATTACAAGTTGTTTCAATAGATATGATAATAAAAGTATCCTGCCGATCTCGTCGGACGGTCTAAGCCAAAATAAATTAAAAGGAAAAGATTGTTTTAAATCACGTATAGGTATCGAAAACCGAGGGTTGAAGTGCTGGATAGAGAGGGGAGAGGGAGGAGGTAGGGTAAATAAAAGAAAAGGGGCAGGAATAGGGAGTATATTTATAATTAGAATTGAAATAAAAATTAACAGAAGCAGAGGAATTAAAATGAAGATAGGAGATTGATCGTTAAAAAGGATAAAAAATATGAGATTAATAGCATATAATATAAAATAGAATATATGTATATATATATTTATAAATCCGTAAAAGTTCATACGTACACATGTAAGCATAAGCTTATTTATAAATACACATTTACATACATGTCAGTATGTATATATATATATATATATATATATATATATATATATATATATATATATATATATATATATCAGCACATTTGGGCAGGAGCTGCTATAAAGGACTTATCCTGCCTTGATAGAGTTCAAAATAGACCTCGTAGCCTTGTGGGGGATGTCCTTTTCTCTTTCCTGCAACGTGTTTCTCACAGAACAGATGTTACGAGTTTGTCTCTGCTTTATCGTCCCCCCTCGACAAACTTTCACAAGAAACACCCGTCTAGCAGAAAACACTATCACTAGTTTCCCCCACTCTTTATCTGTGCCTAAACCTAAGCGTAGATTCCATGAGCAAAGCTTCTTTCTTAGAACTGCACGACTATGGAATTGTCTTCCGTTTTTCTGCTTTCCAGCTGACTACAATATGATTGCCTTCAAGTCTAACGTAAACAAGTTTTTAGTGAGCCGTTCCATAAAAGTTAACAAATTTACCGAATCTCCATTGCTAACGGTTACTATATTGTCCAATTTCTACTGTACACTCTTTCACCCTTATCTTGAGTGGCCCCTTGGCCTTGATAAGTGGTGATGCCTAAGTAATATATATATATATATATTAGTCATATCAGAGCGGGCACACACACGCATATATACCATAACTCGTATATACATGTGTTAGTGCGTATACAAATAGAAAATATATGTGGATTTTTGTTAGCGATAATATTCAGTATGAGTTATCTCAAACTGGGAGGTGAGCAGCTTCATCTACCTTAGAACCGAATAGTCGTCCATATATATATATATATATATATATTACACACACACACACACACACACACTTCAAAACACTACTCTATGTACACGTATTTCGCTGCTCTACAGCTGTATTCGAGTGTAGTTTTACTGTACTAGAAATTTGAACGCTAGGTTCTGTGGTCGGGTCTGTATAACAAAGCTTCAGGCCACTGCTAACATTTGCTTTGTTTCCGTTATTTAAGGTTATTTGGATTTTTTCTTGTTGAATTCTTAATGATAATTAAATATTCGGCATGAGCGTCTCCTACCGGAGAGACCAGGGAATTACATTTCTCTAAGACAGATCATCCGTATGTTTTGGATGTAGACAAATGCATATATATATATATATATATATATATATATATATATATATATATATATACAAATGCCTACATTGTTTATTTATATACTTACATATCAATAAAGTCATTCACTTACATGTTTCGCCTATGTCATCAGTGTGGCTCGAACCCATAGTGCTTATGATCGCGTGCGCATACCGCTACACTACAGAGCACCAGTTGAACTTAGGTTATATTTATAGTATTAGAATTATGTCGAGCGTCTTTGTTATTTATATAAAAGTATGTATACATCACATATATGTTAGTACGCATGCATTCATATATATATATATATATATATATATATATATATATATATATATAGCAGCGTGTGTACATATAAATCTATATGTATACATTCCTATTTATATAGATGGCCTAGTGCGTATACACATATGTAAATGTGTGTATACATAAACAGATGTGCATCTGTGCATATTTGTTCATGTATAACAATTTTCATGAATTAGTGTATCTATATATATAAAAATGTATTTCTTGGTTTGTTTCAAGTGAATAAAAACATATTTCTACGTTACCAATTTATTTGAAATTTTCAAACCACCCATCTTTAGAGTCTTTTTTTTACACGCTTGCGCGCGTCATAAACAAATCTATGCGCGTAACAAAGATGGCCGCCAAAGAATACAATGCATAAAACAACTATCTATATCTCGATAACTACTTATTTCTGCAAAATTTCAATGCGATTTCTGTATTCAGCATAGTCGGAAAACTTTAAAAGTCGTCATTTAAAAGAAAATTGTAGAGGGGGACCTAATCTAAAAAAAATACAAAAAAACATAAAACTTTAATTAAGCTTGGAAATACGATTTTAAAAAAATAGCGCGAATCAGTAAGTGCATTAGCACCCATTAATCGACTGACGTGACCTTATTAATAAATTGTATCAAAGGCAAGGTATGTTACTTTATTACCGAAATGGATAATTTTTTTTTATTTTTTTAATGCAAAATTTTTATTCGGCTCAAAAAAAAAAACACAGCGTTTACTGTTATTTTTGAAAATTACAAATGGCGGCAGACTGTGTTAACACATTAGGTTTGGGAAAATGAGTTAAAACTAACAAAAAAACTATACAAAATACTGTTAAAAACCACTGAATACATATTTGCCTATGTCACAGTAACATATATTGAGTGAGTTCCTGACAGTATTTTGTATAGTTTTTTAGTTTTAACTCATTTTTCCAAAGTTAATGTGTTCAACAGTCTGCCGCCATTTGTATTTTTCAAATATACAGATAAACACTACATTTTTTCAAACCGATTAAACATTTTATACTAAATAAAAACACTAAAATCTTATCCAGTAAAGTAGAAAAGTAACTTATCTTGCCTTTAATAACATTTATTTGTTATATTTATTTTTCAACAACTTTTTCGTTTCTGTGTTTAGTAATACAAACCCGTTTTATTTACTATAACGTTTAGTCCGCTCGAAGAACAGTGTTTATCAGTGTATTTGAAAAATACAAACGGTGATGGACACTGTTGATGATGTTAAGTTCGAGAAAATGATTTAAAACTAAAAAAACTATACAAAATACTATCAGAAACCCACCGAATATGTCAGCCTATGTCACAATGACATATAATCAGTAGGTGTCTGACATTGTTTTGTATAGTTTTAACTAATTTTCTCAAACTTAACTTATTCAACAGAGTCCGCGACCATTCGTCTTTTTCAAATACATAGATAAACACTGCGTTTTTCAGCCGATTAAACATTTTACATTAAATAAAAACACTAAAAAATTATCCAGTTAGATAGAAACGCAATTTACCTTACCTTTGCTTTCATTTATTCGTTTTCGAACAACTTTTTCGAATCTGTGTATAGTAACACCCCCCCCCTTACCCAAAATATTAATTAAAAACTCACATTTTTGAATACAATAAAAAAGAAAACTATTTAGCGTTTCAATGGTTTAGCAACTTTCGGCTTAATCCACTGAATGTTGGTCGAGCCCAAGCCATGATTGATGGTAACACCCGAAGATCCGGATCCAATTCTGCAAGAGTACCATATTTTTTTATTTTCGCTCTTTTTTTTACTATTTGGAGTGGATTCCTATACTAAGAATATAAGAAACATGCATTTCCTCTTTTTATTAGAATTTTCCATTACACGAAATTAAGCCACAGCAACGCGTGGCAGGGTACAGCTAGTATATATATATATATATATATATATATATATATATACAAATTAACACACATATACACGTATCTATACACACACACACACACATATATATATATATATATATATATATATATATATATATATATATATATATATATACGAGTAAACTCCCATTGAAACAAAAACCGTAACTAATAAATAATAATTTAAAACCAAACAAACTGAATGTTAGAATAAGTACGCATAAATGCAGTAATAAAAATTATAAAAAGAATAGGAAATAATAAAGAATAGAAAAAAATGGAAATTAAGACTAAAAACAAAAAGTAAAATATACGAAAATAAGGTTTAAAACAAGAATTTTTGTTTGCCCGGTACCCAAGATGGCCGACCTTTAACAACGTGGAGATGGACTTTCTGTTCCTCAAACCAACGCACAGGTTTATTATGTACAAAATTTATTGTCCTTGATAACATCGGATGGAAATCACATCTGACGAGTTGGTGAGAAAGACAATTTTTATGAAAACATAAAATTGTCATCCCATTAACTAAGCAGCTGTAATAAACAGATCCAAGATGAAATAAACAAATATAAAAGAGAAAATGTAAGTTTTTGAATTTCAACAAAGTTATGTACTATATATATATATATATATATATATATATATATATATATATATATATATACACACACACAACAGATTATATAGCGATTCAACGAAACATGTGTATGACGAATCATACTATGAATAAAATAAAATGAGCGTGATGTAAATTCATTTTTGGTTTGATGTGTGTTTTTTTCATAGAAATCGCTTGAGACAATGTGTGAAGCCACTTGATGTAAAGAGCTAATAAACACGAGAACTGATTTGCCAATGACAAGAGATTCCTACTACTCTTAGTCTTTAAAAGACCAATGCTGTAAGTTGATCGAAAACGGTGAGAAAAAAGAGGGTTTCACAACCTTGTAGTCCTTGGAAAGAAACTACTGGATTAGGAATTTGTATTATAATGAGCTATCAAAGCAAAGAATTGATGGAGATCCCCATACCAATGAGTCAAACGAGCTGGAAAAAAAGTTAACAAGGAATAGATAAGACAATTTTGAGGAACACACACACACACACATATATATATATATATATATATATATATATATATATATATATATATATATATAGAGAGAGAGAGAGAGAGAGAGAGAGAGAAAATATATACGTCTAGATGCTGTGGACAATCCACGTATGAATGAACCGTCGCACAATCTAGCCACAGTTTATAAAGAGCTTGAATAACAAATTTATTTCTATTGTGAAACAAATTTGTCCGGATAGATTTCGTTTTATGGGACGTTACTTTTCAACTGACTTGTAATATCATCCTATGTTCGCACACAAAAACGCTTATTGTTTTCCCACCAAGAACAGATTGACATCCTTTTAAATCTCAGTAACCTAGATAAGAAATAAATAAACATTTAAGTAAACAAACACAAATTCAAAAGAAATTAGAGAAAAACGTTAACTGATCAAGTTTCTTGTATATTCGCTTTTACTTTGTCGTTTTCTTTTTCTTTTTACCAGTTTATTTTAACCCCTCAACACATCCATAGTAGAAATTCTTGGAAAACGATGTTGACATATTGTAACAGAGCGCGTATGGTCGTGTATGAAAATAGCAGTAGCAGCGGAAGAACAACTAACTAGCGAAAATAATAGCAGCAGTAGCAGTCGCTAAAGAACGTATGAAAATTAGTAAGTACACGTGAGCTTGCGTCACAAAAAAGGAAAAATAAATACACCACGTGCTCGCGAGGAGAAGCAAAGTACGATCGGGGAAGACGGACATGTAAATACGAGGGAAAGAATGCGCTTGTAAGAACCAGTGCGGATTGGCGAGGAGCCTGAAGCATTTAAAAGTATATGTTCGTGCGAAAAGATTTTGGAAAAATAATGAAATGCGTTCTTTTGGAAGAACCACGAATAAATGCATTTCATTTGTATTACGAAAAAATGCCGAAGGAGATTTATTTCTTTCCTTCGTTTTTTTTTTCTTTTGCAGCGGTGCCAGAGAGGTTTGAGTTGTAACGACGCAGTAAACAAACAAAAAAACAAAAAAAAATAACAGCCACGTTACAATATGTTCGTATCGGAAGCCACATACTATAGTAATTTTCATAATGTACTTTTTAAACACCGCCTAGTGTGCACAGTACGTAACAGTTCCTCATAAGGATGAGATTCCAAACGAACTACTTCAATTTCAGATAATATTCATCTACTCTATTTCTGAAATGATGGATAGATGTACGCTATTTTATCACTAACATTTACATTTTCTTTTTCAATCATCTTTTTTCTGTTGCATTTTAAATTCATAGGTATTTACTTCAGTATTTGTACAACTAAAAACGAATATAAATGTTCTTCATTTAATAATTTCTCGTGATACACGGACAGTAGATAGACATATCTCTCACCTGCCCTAGCTTGTGCAATTGAAAAATTTTCAGCTCTAACATGATTCCAACATTCTTTGTCAGATTCGACACAAGAAGGTCTGCTATTTACTGTGTAAAGACCAGTGGGGAAACTAAGGTATTCCGGAGATCTACTGCTACGTTCAAATTAATTTGAAATTCTTTATAGATTTGTTCTACCCTTAGATGACATTCGGTATATATGTTATCAAGCTCTATGAAGAGGACATTGGGTATTTATAGGTTCAAAAACTATTTACATAATTGATAAAAAACGGGTATAAGCAACTATTGCATTATGTAAGTTTTAGCGATAAAATGAAATTTATATACAATAATACATTTCTTGCAAATGCTTATAAATGATATACACTTGTAAGCTAACGCCCCTAAAAACCCTTGTAAACGAATGTCTCTCTCTCTCAAAAAAAAAAAAATAAATAAAAAGAAATCGTTATAGACGAATGTGTAAAATAAAAAATACAAACTTGTAGGCGAATGTCCCTAAATTTTTTTTTAAAAACCGTTGCAGGCGAATGCCTACAAAACCAAGCATTTGTAGAATAATACCTACAAAACTAAATACTTGTAGGCGAATGCTTACAAAACTAATCACTTCTAGGCAATGACCTACAAAAATAAACACTTGTATGGAAATTCCAACAAAAAATAATTACTTGCATGTAGATTCCAACAAAAATGAACACTTGCATACACACAAATACAAACACTTGTAGGCGAATACTAGCGAAAAAACAAGATCTTGTAGGATAAAGTGTACAAAAATAAACACTTATGGGCGAATATAAACAAAGTGGACATGTTTTGGCTAATCTCAATAACATGATGAACACGTGTAGGTGGACATAAAAAAATGTATGCATGTAAGCGAATATCAAAAATATGAACAATTGCAGGCAGGCGAACACCAACTAAAAAACATTGTGGCATAATATCTACAAAAAATTCTTACAAGTGAATGCCGAAAAATAAACACTTGCAAAAGAATACCAATATAAATAACGACATGAAGGTGAATACTAATAAAAGTCAACACAGTAAGTTGGTAACTCTTCATGAGTTACCGACTATGTCCCAACATTTTAGATTTAAAAAAAAAACATTACTATGCCGCATATTACATGAATAAAAATAAAAATACGACAAAAATCGTAAAATACCACCAACTTTAATATTAAACACTTTTGGCGCACCGCAGAGTTGTGGATAATCCAAAATATAAATATTGCAAAAATACCGTACTTTTGGGTAATTGCGCTAAATCCGGGGGTAATTGCGCCAAGTAAAAAAAGTTCTCTTTATATGCGTGGTTGGCAAAAAAGCGCTTTTAGCTAGTTGGCGCAATTACCCCAGACTTGGCGCAATTAGCCAAAGTAGAGTACACATTAAATAATACTAGCGGGGGTACCCGGCGTTGCCCGAGTGTTTGTTTCTGGGACGGGGGGGGGGTTAAAAATGTTATGGTAGGTAAGTAGGAAGGATCAAACCCGGAGTCATGAGTAAAAGTAGGAAAATAAAGTGTGAAAAAAAAAAAAAAAAAAAAAAAAAAAACATCTGCAACGTTAACAGTTCGGCCACCAAGAAAAGTCCATTCCAGTTGTTTAGGAAAAAAAACAAAAAAAAACGACTACGGTAGGTCGGCGCGAACGTGAAAATATAATGTGAATTGTCCAGCACGCTAACCACTACGCCACAGAGCACTGCAGCTTAGTTTAGTGATTTTAAATAACTTCACATGAAAGAACTACGAATCCAAACCGGTGTTCTCTTCTCAACTGTTCCTTGTGAATGATCCCCAAACGGTGTTAAGTGGTGGCAGGGGGGGGAATTTATTAGAGAGAAAATATTTTACCACTTCCATTGATCTTAACCGATTTTGGCTGTGACTTCTCAGCAGAAAAAGTATAGAAATCTAAGATTATCGAGGAATTTGAGAAATAATAAGCCTATAACACATCTCAGATATTGTTCTGCCGTTTGTGCATATTATATTTGCATGAAATATCTTGATTTTTAATCCTATTAATGTCAACATCAGACGGGAAAAATGAGTTCATTTTATTTATATAGAAGAAGAAGAGAAGAGATTAGAGGAAACAGTTAAATCATCAAGTTCCTTGCATGTTTGGATTTACCTCAGAAATTTTACTACGTTTTTTTTTAAATTATTTTAATCACTAGTCTTATAAATAATTTGAAAATGATGTTGGGCGATGTTCATTTCAAAGACCACATATATTTATCATCACTCTTAAATTAGAATTGAAGAGATTTTATCTATTGATCACTTATAGGTTCCCAAACTACTCACAATTGCACATATATGTATGCCCCTCGTTCCATGGATAATACAAAGTATAAATCATGCAACTACTACTATTATTGCAAATTCTTACTATAATAAACACTTGTAGGGTACACATCTAATCGATAGAATATCACAACATTTTGTATGAAAGTTGCTTGTCGTACTATTGCTTATATTTACTTATCCATATCGGTTTTCTACTAAGAACCAATCGAGGCGGGAAGATATTTTTAGCGGCAGCAGCAACGACACCTCACGGTTTGAGATTTTTAATATATTTGATGTATAAGCTCAGTGCTGATTGATGCAAGCACTTCACTTCTCTTCTGGCTTGCCAAATCAGAGGACATTTCTTTCGGCGAGTTGAGCATGTGACAGAATTTATAAAAAGTTAAACGCACGGTAACTCCCTATATTAGAAACAACTTCTACGAGGGTCGGATAAACACCCAAAATGTTATTTTGTGGCGCAACAAAACCCACACAAGCTTCTGGCCTTGGATTCAACTTCAACACACATGAACTTTGCTTCTTAAGCTGTGTAATGACTAAGGTGATGACCACATAATATTCTTATCATTGTTTTAACTTGAGTATATATCCGACATAGTTAATCAACCGAGAACCACATCACTCTATATAAACGCATATAAGCTATCAAACGATACACACTCAAGAGTCAAAACAATGAAAAGAATATGCTGTTGTCCTAGCCCTATTAATGACAGTGTGGAAAACCCCGAGAAAAGCGCCAACGGTTGGCGTATGCTCTCCGTTGAGAAGCGCTGGCATTCGAACCTGAAATCCGTCCGATACAAAAAATAAGATGAACGCAAGTTTAGGCGTTATCGTGGGTCGAGGCGGCAGTATAAGACATTTTGGTTAATTTTAAGACGTGCCCCAACGTGTTATAAACACCCCAACAGAACGAAGAACGGCTTCCGAAATAAACACCCCAAATCCATGTTAAGAACGGTTTTCGAGGTTGAGGGATGTGTAGTGAAAATTGAATGTGACTGCAGTCACGGAGGTGGACTGCATGTGCAAACTCGAAACCCGAGCGATGGAAGACGAGAAGGCGACGAATCAGCAGGTACCGATGCGCATTAGTTTACATAAATGAGATTATATAAGGCCGGGAGTTAAGATGTTTGGGAGAGTCGAGCCGTTGAGTTCTCGAGAACCGGATGGAACCTGGTTAGAGCGGAGAGTATCGCCGAGAATAGAGTCCCAGGTTTTTTTTTTTTTTGCGATTAGGCGCTATCGTGGGTTGAGGCGGCAGTAGAAGACTTTTTTGGTTAATTTTCACGACGTGCCCCAGCGTGTTATAAACACCCCAACAGAACGAAGAACGGCTTCTGAAAGAAACACCCCAGATCCATGTTAAGAACGGCTTTCGAGGTTGAGGGATATTTATTCTAAAATCCGCTCATAACATGGGGAGGTTAGGGTGTTTATAATGCGCTGTGGCACGTCGTAAAAATTAACCCCCTTTTTTTGTACCACGACTGTGTCAGTTTATCTCAGGAGAATGAATAGAATACTGATTGTAAAGAATTCCGAATGCGTCCCTTTTTCCTGCTTTCACTGATTTGGGGAGAAGCCAACGTTTCGTCGTGATAAAAACAGGGAAACAATTTCGACGTCGCTTGTTCTCAACCTGAATAAATGTACGTGACTAAAATAGGAATTAATTCCCGGACAGAAACTATAGAGGATCTTTCAAGCAGAAATGCCTAATTTCCGTCTATACACCCGAACTTATGTTATATCACATCCTCTTCGTTTTTTTTTTGTTTTTACATTTTTACTAACGAAGATGATCAATAAAAGTGCTTTTAGGTGTTGGAATAAGACTTTGGATTTCTTTTCTATTCTATGCGTATTAGAACTGTTGCTTTTACTATAAAAATCGAATGAAACTATAATTTAAATACTAATAAATATTCGTCGGAAGTCCTTGTTAAATCCTGAATTCAACTGTAACAGTCACCGTCCGTTTTCGCTTTAAATGTTTCAACTGAAAAGACTTGTGTATGCATTTACAATCGTCCTATTCACAGCCGTCACTGTTCTCATATGCAAATTAATGCCATTTGTATATTAAAAATCCGTCTATAAACGAAAGTTGTAGTTTTCTTTTTCCTTCTTGACAGAATAGAAAGAGGCGCTGCGTTTGTGTAATTTACGTTTTCCATTACTTTCGCGAAAAAATAATACAGCGGCTGATACTTGTACGTATATTTTTCTTGTTAATAAACATATTGAACAAAATTGTAATAATTTGATATGAATCGATTATAGGGAAAATATTTAAAATACTATTTATAAAACTACTATTAAAATACTTTTAATCGATGAGCACCAAGAGCATTTTCAATAATTACGGAGCTAATTCCGAATATTAGAGGAGAATACTGTGCCAATCCCGGAAATGGCAGAAGAACTTTTGCAATTTAAAAACTATCTTCCTTTCTTTATTTGTTGAGGGGTGAAAAGTTGTCTTTCGCGTGCGTCGGTTGCTTTTACTTATTTTTAATTTGCGGCTTCAAAATTATAAAATACGTCGGCCATTTCCGGAAGTGACTCGGAGTAACATGTTACACATTTTAGTCGCGTGCAAGCGACTCTATAAATCACTCCGTCGGTCGGTCTGCCTGTAACACTTTTGTGCTTAGCCTTTTTGGTTAAGATCAAAGGTCTGTTGTTAATAGATGCTGTTTTTAGCTTTTTAAGCTTTTCTTGGCCTTTTGGCCAAGATCAAAGTGTAGTATCTTTCCGGCAGATACTACAAACAAAGACCAATATGTGGGGGCAACGCCACATATAAGACCTTGGTCAATGTAGGGGAAACCCTTCATACAAATTGTCACTATCAAGCTCCCCTATTCTTCAGTTGGACAGATGGCCCGGTCCGGATCCTCGGCGTGTGGTTCGGACCAGGTCTCCAGCTTGACAAGAATTGGTTGGAGGTACGGTCAAAAGTGGAGGTTGCAGTCAATTCGTGGCTTCCTAGGAAACTTTCCTTAAAGGGTAGAGCTGAGGCGTGCGCCACTTACGTCTTTCCTCTCATCCTTTACCGACTGGTCGTACTTCCCCTGCCTGCACAACACCTAAAAGCTCTTGTCGAACTCTTGTCTCGCTCCTTTGGGACAGAGGAAGACACTGGGTGAGCAGACAGGTCTGTATTCAACATCCGTGTGAGGGAGGCTTGGGAATGCCGGACTTGAAGTGTCATCGAGATTCTGAGAGGCTGGCCTTCCTGAGCCACTATATGCAAGATGACCAACCGTGGCACCCCGTGGTTACTACCGCCTTCCCCGACCTCGTTCTCGCGGGGAGAATCTGCCTACATGAAAGAGTGCCGAGCCGCGCTAAAACGACTACCAAGGTCCAGTGACCTTGTGACTGCTACCCGTAGGGAACTCCACAGGGATCTAGTGAAGGGGGCCGCCGACGACCCGCTATATAAGACCTTGGTCAATGTAGGGGCAACCCTTTATACCAATTGTCACTATCCTGCTCCCCTACTCCCCGGGGAGTTGGTCCCCATTTCCCCTTCACTCCTCACATTAAAAACGGGCTTTGTGCCTAATTTGCTCGGTGGGGGAGCAAATAAATACAGCTTTTCTTGGCATTTCGGCCAAGATCAAAGTGTAGTATCTGTTCTTACTACATGCTGTACCTCTTGTGATATAAAGTGGGGGATCACTTTTCTGTATTAATATAATGTAAAATGATCACCCACTTTACAACCAGTCAGTCTCAAAGCCATTCAAGTCATTCTCCAGATCATTCAAGTTGTTTTTGGAGGATTTCAGTTATTTTTTAAGCATTCAAATACTCCTTACGGTCATTCACTGAATCCTTAAGTTCATTAAAGTCATTCTAAGTCATTTACTTTTAATTTATTTAAGTCATTTCAGCCCATTTTTCGGTCATTTTAGTTTATCTTTAAGAATTTCACGTCACTCCTACATTCACGCATTCATTCATTACACGAGAGCACGTGACTGATGGCTATCGGCCTTGTTTTATTTAACGACGTCGTTACATTTGAACTGACTAAACATGTTGTAGACTCTGTTCCACGGAAATAAAAGAAAGTGAAAAACTCCAAGCATTTTTACCTTTTTTTTAAAAAAAAAAAAAAAAAGGCTTTATATCTTCTATTTCCAAATGTGCATTTTTTCTACATATTTAAACAATTGATTTATCCTTTTCCGTCTGTGTGTGACTTTTTGTCCATGCTGTGACGTCACTCGCACCACTTATACGTGCTTCTCTGATCACGTGTCTCGAATACTCCCTTCCCGCTCTCGTGTGTAGATGTCCTTCCACCTACACTCTCGTGTGTAGAACATGTCCTTCCACCTACTCCCTCGTGTGTACAACATGCCCTTCCGGCTACTCCCTCGTGTGTACAACATGTCCTTCTACCCATTCCCTCGTGTGTACAACATGCCCTTCTACCTACTCCCTCGTGTCTCGAACACGTCCTTTCAACACACTCTTGTTTCAAACGCCCTTTACCGCTCCTTCCTGTCCCGAACACGCTCTTTCTCGCTTTCTCCTATTTCCAACATCTTCCTGCTCTGAACATGTGCATCCTTTTTTTATTTGCTGTGACGTCACATCGTGCGCCTGGTTTGGTCATTTGCGTATGGTTACGCTGACTAACTCAGCATCAGCGGTTGTTTTACATTGGGATTCTCCATCAATGTTTGCAACTAACTCCGCCAGCAGTGAACTCATCCGTATACTTCTTCATTGCAATTACCATCATTCTTATAAATACTATAAGGAATCTATGGAAACTCACAGGTGATACCTACGTCAATTTAGATAGCTTAATTTGTGTAATAATCCTCGTTTTTGAAATAAATCCCTGTCTGCGTCAATGCTATTAAAAAATGAATCTTTTTTCTCCCGTAAACATTGTCATTGTCAGCTAAATAAATTCGATACTTTTATGCAGTATTTTAAACGAGCAATATATAACATTAAACCGAAAAAAATCCCCTTAAACATGATAGATAGATAGATAGATAGATAGATAGATAGATAGATAGATAGATAGATAGATAGAAGCACTTTTTCTTGAATGGGTAACACCGTTTTTAAAATGGGTATCACCGGTTTTTAAACAGACAATATTTTTTATTAAACGGGCAGGACTTTTTAAAACGTCAATATCTCTTATTAAACCGGCAGGACATCTTAAAGCGGTAATATAGTGCCTTAATCCGGCAATATATCTATTTAATTATAATATATTCGGTTATCTTAACATTTTATGAGATAAAAAAAAAACATGTTGTGAGAATATAGATTTAAAAAGATGTGACAAATGATCACACAAATTCCTTTTAGAATATGAATTCATTGACTTACATATCTCTCTTTATATATCCTTACTTGTGTGTGTGTGTGTGTAACACACAATATTACTGAAGTAGAGAGGGGGGAGTGTACGCGATAGAAAAAGAAAGAGATTTTGATGAAAGCGAATAACAGAAAAACGTTTGCGTTGGGAAAAAAGTCGATGCATCGACTGATTCTTGTTTTTTATTGGTCAGGGGGAAAAGGTAAAAATAATCAACTTCAAGAAATAAGGGCGTAAACAATGTCAAGGGAGATATCTCCAGTTAATTAGGTAACCCAGATGTAGCACAGCTGACCCGTTTTCATATATATATATATATATATATATATATATATATATATATATACATACACATACATGAATAGCGAGATATATGTGTATATTTATACTGTCACTCACATTCCATATTATATATATATATATATATATATATATATATATATATATATTTATATATATATAATAGAAGGGTAGAGAAAAAAGGTACGAGGAGACACAGAAGAGACAAAGTTTGCAGAAAAAAGAGGGGTAAAATTATAGTGAGAGAGATGTATAAAAACCCAAAGCGAAATAGTGGAAAGAAAGCTAGAGAGAAAGAGAGAATAAGAGGGTGGTGGGTGTGAGAGAGAAGAAAGGCAAGAAAAATACGGAGAAAGTAAGAAAATGAGAAAGGAAAGGAATATGAAGAAGAGATAGAACGAAGAGAGAGAGAGAGACGCAAATGAGAGGGTGGTGGGGAAGAAGGTGATAAGATAAAATGAAAGAGACTGGAAGGAGATAAAGAGAGAGAATATGGGAGATCAGGTGAGTGGGTAAAGAGATAAAGTGAGACGGAGTTATAAAGTGAGACGCGGAACAGATATAGCGATAAGGAGGAGATAAGGAAAAACAGAATGGGAAATAAAGAAAGGAGAGGGTAGTTAAGGAGAGAAAAAAGGGGACAGTTTGACAAAACGAACATTCAGAGGGCAGAAAGAGGGAAGAGAAAAAGAAAGACGATAGAAAGAGAAGGGAAGAAAAAGACAGGAGAGGCGAGGGACAGAAATAATAATAACAAGAAGGGAGGAAAGATTAAGAGAGGGGTGAATAATAACAAGAAGGGAGGAAAGATTAAGAGAGGGGTGAAAAAAACTGAATGGAAAAAGATGAAAAAAGTGTGTGTGAGTAAGAGAGAGAGAGAGAGAGAGAGAGAGAGAGAGAGAGAGAGAGAGAGAGACCAGGTGTATATAAAGTATTTATTTTAAACCTTTCCGCCGACAGGTGTGAAACAGCAAGGCATTCTTCGAAGTCACAGGTGACAGAGTTCACATCATTAAAAACGCTTTGACAAGATCAAAGGGAAGCCGCGTTTGAAGAATCCTAGTGTCATTGAAAAGCTAAGAAGAAAACAAAGAATTCTTTTTTTCTACTAATATTTTTACGTATGTAGCTTGATGGTTGCAACGTTGAACCCGAATGTAGAAAGCTATTTTTTATGCAAAGCATAGTTTGTTTCTTATTTGTAATTTCAACCCCATCGGACGCTTACATGAACGAAGCATCGATATTACTTTTCATATACGGCCCGACGGTCAAAACAATGACGTTTTTGTTTTGCCTTAGTCAAATACAAGGTAAAAGAAGAGTTATGACTAATATACGTAGCATAAAATAAGGAGTTTCAGATCAGCACAAAAGAGTTTACCGGTGTATAGAAAGGGATATTTTACACCATTGCAATGTATTTTTTACACATATTGTTATTATTTAAACATATCACCATAATTAATTTATAACTTTTCTGTCAGTTTATTAAATCACCATTCATATGCCTCCGCAATATCATCACTCGTATTGATCTGAAAACGACCTTCTTTAGTCATCAGAAAGGGAGTCATCTTCAATCATGGACGATGCTCCTCCTTACACAACAATACTGACTAAAACCCGAAAGAGAGTTTGGTTGAGAAATCTTGTCCCGATCCAGCATATTGCCACTTGGATTATCACTTAGTTCGAGAATTACAAAAAGGGCTTTGAGTTAATATAAAGAGATGAGATTGAACAAGAGTTAGATTCATATTTCACATCAAAACCTTACAATTTTATAAGCGAGGCATTTATAAGCTCATTAACAATTGAATCAAGGGTAAAACTTGCAGAGAATGCTCTGTTTTACGGTTGCTGTAAAAATGGAACGGAAATTTAAATTTCTTTCCGTTTTAATCATTTTTTTTTATTGTGCCCCTCCAAAACGAAAGTAATCGAAAGAATAACATTCAACAATCGTACTCTCTCTCTCTCTCTCTCTCTATATATATATATATATATATATATATATATATATATATATATATATATATATATATATATATATAAAACGAAATATTTTTTCATAAAAATAAAATTTTATTAAGAAAAACGAAATAATTTAATTTTTAAAGGAGAAAAGTCAATTTTGTATACCTTACGGTATTTTTTTTGACATAAGTCAAGCTCACCGTTCATATTGGAAATGTCGAATTTTACAAGTTTTCATGCATGCTTACAACGAATAAACACCCCAGCATCCCCATGTACATAACAGCCTTCAGAATATACACCCCCAACCTTGTCAGCATACCCGAAAACTTATAAAAGTTGACATGTGAACGATGAGTTGGACATAATGTAAAAATGTACCGAATTTTAAACGAAGCAAAACTTAAATTTCCATTCCATTTTTACAACAACCGTAAAACAGAGCATTCTCCACAAGTTTTACCGAATCAAGTTATAAAGAACAAATATTGTTCATACCTTTCTGAATTTTTGAAATTAGCATTTGTTATACGAATAACTTAGGTTCTCTATCACGGGATAGTTGATAGAACAAGAACATACTACCTCCATGGAGTAAATAAAGGCTTCTGTTTGAAATTATGTTCAAATTCTCAAATTTGACAAAAATATTCTCGAGTTCGACAAGATACACCGGAAAAAGGTCGGATGTTACATCGACCGAAACGTTGTGAAAATGACACTCAAGAGGAGACCAGTCGTCCATTAATCCAAATACGAAGGGTCGTTATTGTTACGAATAAAGGCTTTTAAAAACCGTTTTTCATTTTAAATCTGAATTTTTAATTCGGCAAAACCCTTTTCGCCGTACTAAGTTTTAAATTTACAAAAAAAAACAAAAACAAAAAAAAAAAAAAACGCTGAAAACGGAATATATACTCTCTTCTGATATTTTATAAATAAAACAGTAAATGTATGTGTGTGCCTATGTGTAAATATTTAACCGATAAACTATTAAACTACGTGTTACATAACATTAAAATGAAAAAGAAATAGTAATCCTACACCAATGATGGTTTATAACGAGTAAAACATTTGTTTGGATGGATAACAGCATGTTTGAATACAAAATGTTAATTATAACTTGCTAAAATATTTTTACTGCTTTCTGCGTCTGTCCAAACATGATTGATTCATTCAAATCTTTTCATAATAAAATTTCCTTACCTATCTCTCGATGGCTACATCGGTAGGGAACGAAACTAGAGCGCTAAGCGTTTTCGTTTCGATTCTAGATGATGGCACGCAAGTCATGTTTAAAACTTTTGAAATCATTACTATATAATACTAGCATTTCAGCCCGGCGTTGCCCGGGTGTTTGGAGGTGTATGTTGAGCAAAAAAAAAAAGAAAAAAAAAGTCAATTTTTTAAAACTTTGACCCCTATTATGACACCTTAATATTTATTGTTTTGGGCTCAAATCAAGTTATTAAGTTAGATCCATGTCGAAGGAACCTATATGTAAAATTTCAAGTGTTTAGGCACAAAATTGTCAGAGGAGTTTGCTAGCGTTCTCAAAAATCAAACCATTGAACTTTAACCCTTTAACAGTGACATTTCTGTCCGAAAACGGATTACAAAGATATTCCCAAATCTCTGTACCCATGTATACCCAATTTCGCGTCTGTAGAGTTTAAATTGACAGAGTTATTGCGTAGGGAAATGTACGCACACAGACACACACACACGTTCACTTTTATAGATATATAGATTAAGTAAAATACTCCATAAAATCATGCAATATATTCAAGTAGTATGGCATTTATATAAGAAATCATGTGCTTCTTCATTATAGCACTCTGATGTAAACTAACAAACTCTTATCCGTGATATACAGAAAAGTTAGCATAACAGAAAATGATGTAAATTATTTAAAATAATTATTGTACATTACCGGCCCTAGGTAAGGGTACTGTTTCATATACGTGCTGTAAATTTCCTGTTCTAGGTAAAATTATTTCATACATATATACCCGTCTTAGAATAGGTAAAATAATCTTTTGCTGAAGATGGCAAATGATACATAGCCATCAAAAGTTCCTCTATCCTAAGAATAATTAGTTATGCTCAAAATGTTTCTCATTGTCTTATACGGTCCCAAGCAACGCCGAGTGGCCTTGCTAGTATTCTATGAATTTACATCTATTTTTTTAGCGTCATAAAATTTTACATGTTCTAAAAAACTATAACCATTATAACCTGGTTATGTCTCTCTTTCTCTCTACTTCGCTTCGAAGTTTTCATAATGAATGCCAGTTAATAACTAATCCAGACGATGCCTTATATTAGATTCTTGAGGGAACACCTGTAACCCAGCAATCAGACTTTAAGGTCCAGCTGATGTAATATTTTTCTGCTTATACAAATATTATCACTGTGGTATCATCTCTATTTAGATGAAGTAGCATATGTGTATATATTAA
Organism: Euprymna scolopes; assembly: GCF_053919585.1. NCBI lineage: Eukaryota > Metazoa > Mollusca > Cephalopoda > Sepiida > Sepiolidae > Euprymna > Euprymna scolopes. Next base: position 54,185,708 of record NC_136514.1, on the reverse strand, counting down.
TATGATAGGATTCACTCCTAGAAAATAAATCGAACATTAAAGATTCTTAAATGCGAACGTTTGGTGTAAGCGTTGGCAATGTTAACTATATTTACTTAATTTAATTTTAACTTTAATTTTAATGAAATCTAGGAAAAAATGGGATGGACGTCGTTCATGACAATTAAGCTGCATCCCATATTTGTGAAATTTGAACAATAGGTAACAGTTAATAAATATTATTTAATTTAAGGTTTCTTTGGTTTGGTTTTTAAGGTACATATCATAATTACAACCGCGAATTTTAAATAGATATACCTTAGATATTTATTGGATTTGATTTATAGTCAGTTGATCCCAATTAAGCAAAATCCTGTGTATTCTGATTTCTTTTTGAGATCACTTAAGCTTAAACCTAGCAGTTTTTACATTTTCTAGAATCAACATTGTATAATGGAATGGATCGCGATAAGGATTTTAGACTAGGTTTAGTGAACAACTCACCTAACTTGGCTCCATATTTTGGACCCATGATGACGCAAACAGTCATTGTTTGGTCGATCACTATTTGGTACATTTACTGATGTTTTTCTCTTAAATATGCACGAAAGGGTCACTATGACAAAGATACTTCCTTTCAATGTATCTAGACTTCAGAAAACAATGTTTTCCATTTACTGAGATTCTTCCAGGAGCACAGAGCAATATCACAGCACTTAAGATTGTCTTTTAGCTTGTCCTTGCAATGTATATATATGTATATATATATATATATATATATATAAATAATCAGAAATCGGAAAAATCGGAACATTTGGAGGAATCAGAATCTGAAAAAATTATGCTTATTTTTCGATACAAAAAAAAAAAAAATTCTCGTGATTTTTATTTTTTTTGCTTAACGTACTTTTCCTTTGTCAGTACTATAAAGATGTTATGATTATTTACTGATTTTAAACTACAGGTAAAACTAAAATCTAAAGGTCACGCCCTACTAGCGTACTTTTACATTTGCCAAAATATATGCACATATCACATGGGTGTTAATGTAATCAGAGAATTTAGAAACAACTATATATATTTACGAATTTGAATAAATAAGAATCAGTAATCGCATTGGAATCGGGAATTTAGAGTATAACTATCCCATCAATAATATATACAGAATTCTTTTGTAATTGTTTCTTAAACTTCAAATCTTTATGACAGAATGCCTGAACTTGAATCCCGAAAGAAATTGCATCTGAAATATGTATGCACAGGTTTAGCCAATGATATCTGTATAAATAAATAATTTCTTAATATATATCATTTCGCTACTTTCATTTTTCAATTTCATTTTTTATTTTTTACTACTCGACTGAGGATGACCAATAGAGGTCGAAAACGTTCGCGATTATTGGAATTTTCTTTTTTCACTCAGAAAAAACGTTCGGAAAATGGTCCGACAAAGAGAAAAGGAGAATTACAAGAAAAACAAGCAAGAGTTATCTGTGCTATTTAATGAAACGTGCATATATATATATATATATATATATATATATATATATATATATATATATATATATATATGATATTATTTGTCTGAACGAGGAACAATTTTTTACAAATAAATCTGTCAGTTTTTTTAATCTATTAACTCGAAACTTGATATATAGAGGATTTGAACTTGCGGAACACGATTGATTCATTTTTCAGTCGGTAAAAATAGCTGCTAAAGAGTCAAAAGTTTTTAAAATGATCTTGGTATGCGTAAGTTGAGTTAACGAGCAAATAAAGAATAGTAGGTCTAACAACGTTATTTTTTAAATGTTATATATGCGTATGGGCGTAGCTCAAATGGTAACCAATGATGCTGGGGAGCTATATGTTTTGGTTTCGATTCTAACTGATGACATTCAAGTCATTTTTTTTTAACTTTTGAAATTATTATTATTAGGTTGGTGCAAAACTAATGTCGATTTTTTGACATTCGGCTTCAAGTAAAAAAAACGACATTATTTTTGCACCAACCTAATAATATATATTGGGTAGAATATAATAATCAACAGAGAATTGGTTTTATAATAATAAATACGAAATATACATAAATAAAACAAAGCTGGGCGCTCTATTAGTGTATACTTACCTTATTGTTTGTCACTGATAATAAATAGGGCTTCCTACCAGATACCAGACTCTCCAATAGAGAGTCTTTTAGGATTTTTAAAAGACACTTTAAGCGCAGATGTTTGAACATCCTTTGCCTTGTTAGTAAAATATTTATTGATAAACAGAGTTGCTATTATAATTATAGAGATCTTCTGATGATTCGAGATTATTTTCCTGCTGTGTTGATATTTAGTAATCTTCTTATTCACTCTGTTTAACCTAGTATCAATAGATGTATGTTTTTTTTAGGGTGAGGAATCGCTCGAGACAAGAAATGAAGCCACTTGATTTAATGAGCTAACAAGTACAAAAGCTTATTGCAATAACAATAGATGCCTATTGATCTTTAGTCGTGCATACTTACGTTTTTGTTTTCACTGATAATAGGGTTTCCTATCTGATACGAGACATTCTATTTTAGAGACTCTTTTAGTATTTTAAAAGTCACTTTAATCGCAGATGTTTGAATATCCTTTGACTTGCTATTAAAATGTTTGCGTATAAACAGGGTTGCTCTTATAACTACTAGAATGATAGAGATCTTTCTAGGATTCGATATTATGCATCGATAGATGCATGCTTTTTTTTTATAGAAATCACTCGAGACAAAGGATGAAGCCACTTGATGTAATTAATTAACAAGTACGAAAGTTGATTATTGCAAAGACAGGAGATATCGATTAATTTTAGTTTGGAGAAGACCAATGCTGTAGGTAGAAGGAAAACCGTGAGCAGAAAGATAGTTCCACAACCTTACAGTCGTTGGTTGGTTGTTTTTGTTTTACAGCATATAAACCCTTTTCAGGTTATTTAATGCAGAATCCAGTTATTTCGAATATATATTTTTTCAAGTCGGTTTCTATTTAACCCGTAGTTGGGACCCCAATAAGTACATAAGTACTACCACTAAGGGTCAGAGTGGACCTGGGAGCAATGGCAATTAAAGGGTGGCTCCACATTCCCCAAAGCCCGCAAGCTGCGGCCTCATCATCGGACACAGTTTAAGTTCATACTCAGGACACTACAGTCCTTGGAAAGAAGCTACTGTAATAGGAAGCTGTATTACAATGAGGTATTAAAACAACGATTTCGTTGAGACCTCTGAACCTACGCGTGAAACGAGCTTGAACAAAGGAAGCATGGAATAGATCAGACTGAGACTAACAACATCACGTGTGTGTGTGTGAGAGAGAGAGAGGGGGGGAAGAGAGAGAGGTTACAGTGAAGAAGAAAGAGCCAATCAAATTGCATACAGGTTTTCTTCAATTTATCAAGAATATTCAAATATGACATATTTTGAAGCTCAAATAGGACAACAGTACTCCATACATTAGTTTGATATAGATTTATAGAGATAGTTAATAGGCTCAGGTGCTAGAAAGTGTAACGAGGGATCGGGGGGGGGGGGAAAGCGATTTTACGAGGAACAAAAAAAAGCAATCGAGTTAATATATGGAATCCAAGAAAAACAACTAAGTTTAAGAATCGATTTCCCATCGAGAGTAGACCTACACAGAAGAATCTCAGGCAGAAAAGCTACATGCCTACGATTGGAGGACAATAGTTTAGTATGACCAGTATTAAACGAAACAAGCCATTTTTTTACCCTAATCATTAATGGACCCCAAATCGAGTTCTAGATCAACTGCATTTCAACTAATCCAAGAAAAATGGGCGAGAAGCAATACCAGATTAGGAGGTGGTGTCATCAGATGTATTGCTTCAACTACAGTTGTTATTTTCTCTTTTGATACAAAGTACTGTTTGTTTATTAAACTATTCTATATTTTTTGTTTGTGCACGTGGTATTTATTTAATGTCAGCAATTTACACGCTATTTCAGGCAATCTAACCGAGAAATCGCTTGAAGAGTCCTACATCCCCTTTCAAAGTCAATTATTTGTATCTCTTGCATTTATCACCGTATATATTTTTCGATATTTTATAAGATAATTAATCTGATTCTTAAGTCCGATTGCTCTGATATTTTGTGTGTCGTAAAAATTATTGAAGAAAAATAAAAGCAAACGGCAATTGAACTTTATATATATGTATACTAGCAGTTCAGCCCGGCTTTGCTCAGGCCCTATGTACTGTTCATAACTTTATATGCATACATATATATATTAAAAAGTTTGACTCATATTCAGGTAACCTACATTTAAAATGTTTAGACCCAAAATTTGACCACTTGACAGCCACATTTTCGCAAAAAACCCCCCGATTAAATAGCTTTTTGCATGTGTGAATACCCTTTATGTACATTTTAAAATGTTTAGACCCAAAATTTGCTGAATAGTTTGCCAAAGACCGAACATATTTTTAACTTTGACCCCTTAGTAGCCAAATTTTCGGCCAAACACCGATTAAAAAGGTTGCCCTATGTCTGAATAAACTTTATGTAAAATTTTAAATGTTTAGACCAAAAATTAGCTGAGTAATTTATGTTAAATTATCTTATATCGATCTAGCTATCTATTTATCTCGATCTATCTATCCAACTGGAGAGTTAGACAAGAGATGGATATGATGATGTTTTCATAAAACCTGTCAAAATATGACAAAGCTAGATCATAGACAAGTTTATCGGAAGGTCTGGTGAGCTGATCGGATCTATGTGTGAGCCCGGTGATCAGGTTAGCTGGAGATCATAGAGGAGTTGGAACTTAGAATTGAAGCAGAGCGGTTAGGCGTTACGGTTATCTCTCCTCCCCTCTTGGGAGGGAGTGACGTGTCTATCAATGTAGACTGTTAAGACCACAAGCAAAGAAACTCACTTTCCATTTTCATTTTCGCGACATCCTGGAAAGTGAAATAAAAACTAATATGAAAACCAACCATTGTCTTGGAGTCAATTTCTTACGTCCAAAAGGATCTAGTCTCTCCAAGAACAAGAAGGTGTCAGGATGGACCAGGTTCAGTGAGCAGAGAAGATACAGGTATGTTGAAGATACACATAGGACACACACGCGCACGCATATAAACATTAGACGATTACAAAACATAAAAGGGTTCAGAAAGTGAAGAACCACTAAGACATTTAGTAACACATGGGTGCCGTTTATGTTAGATATATTACATAACAGTTAGTAGAGACTGCAGAGGACATTTCTTTAAACTTCAACGCCTATTTTTACTCCTTAACATTTATTGTTTTGGACTAAAATCAAATTAAAATTTTTGATCTATGTCCATGTAACCTACATCTAAAATTTTAAGTATTTGGACCCAAAGTTGCCGGAGAAGTTTGGTAAAGTTTTCACCGGTCAAATCGTTAAACTTTGACAGCCAAATTTCTGGCCGAAAACCGATTAAAATAATTTTCCTAAATCTCAATACCTATTCTGTCAAATCTCGAGTTTGTAGACTGAAAATTAGCAGAGTAGTTTGATAGGGACATGTAAACAGACAGACAGACAGACAATTTTACTTTTATATATAGGTGCTTTTTGTACTTTATTTTAAAGAACAATAACAATTATTTACATTGGAGCGCAGTGGCGCTTTCATAATTCAAAATTACTTCTCTATCCACCCAAAATATTCTTGAATGTCAAAAACTTCAAACGAAAACTAAATAGTAATCGGTTACAAATCAATTTAAAACCCACTCAGTTAGCGGCCATTATTAAATATCCTTTGTGATGTTATTGTTCTCGTAATAATTGACCTCGATGTTCACAGAAAGAGTTTGATCTATTTTACGGCATAACAAACATTTTATGATTATTTAATATGAAACCTGATTTTAGATTTTTAGAAAATCTTTCCATGCTTCAAATTCTTTATTTCCTCAAATATTCATTCATGGAGTTTAATGTAGTCGTTTTATACTACGACATATCAACACTAGCCAGATTCTTTAATCCAGTAATTTTGGAATTTTTCTTTATTCTTACAATTCTTTATATCTTAAAATAGTATTATGATATTAGCTGCTATAATTTTGAAGAGGAAAATGTTTTTTCTTTATTCTTTGTAGAAAATAACTTTGCGAACGGAACAAAAATATAATAGCATCCCAATTTTGTGCATTTTGGGTCAGGAAGTCAATATATTAGGAGAGCCTGAGCTGGTAGTACCCAAATACCGAGAAAAAAGGAAAACGAAATTATTAACGCCTTAAAATTTAAGATCTAAACGTGTAGTATCTGTTTATATACTGCACTTAATCCATTCTGTCATCAATCAGTAAATGAAAAGTTATTTTAAGCATAACAAATTTATTCTTGTCCTAATCCAGAGTACTTATTTATGGGGAGATAGATCTGCCTACATTTTCAAATTGACCTTGTCTCTAATTTTACCTCATAAGGAGTCACGTAAAACGGAACTCACATTCTGTAGACGACGAAAATGTCCTCTGTAATACCAATATAGAAAAATGTTCTAGATAAGCCCTCCTTTTAAGTAATCAACGTTGTCCACTTTATTCAACATTGACCACATTCTTTTACAATATTCGTTAGCATCCAATTAACAATCCATTCATCTACGAACCCTCATTTTCTCATGGAGTTTTGTATTGATAAGTGTTAACTCATTATTAAAGAAATAACATCGAAAGCTTCGATATACATTTATCAATATTGACATGGGGTTGAGTCAGTTAGTTAGAAGAGTTAGATGTGGTCGGATAGAGAGTCAGAGAGTGGAGTGACTTAGAGTCGAGTCCTCTTAGAGGCGAAGAGGAGAAAATAAGACCATGTAGTCGTAAGAGATTGAGTTCTGGATTCATCAATCATCCGGATGATACGAGAATAAAGAATCATCACTTAGATTTGTAAACTTGTCTTCGTTTGCGTCTATCGAAAATGAAAGGTAAATGTTTTTTTTCTATCATCTGAAAATGAACTTTGTATAACTCCCTCCAAGTTGCATCCAACTGACAATCCATTCATCTTATAACACTTATCCTCTAATGGCTTTTGGTATTGATAAGCGTTATCTCATTATTAAAGAATAACATTTAAAGCTTCGATATAAAGTCATCAAGACATTGTAAATTATACATGTTTCTTTTCACCGAAGACCTCACTACCGAACACACCCTTGAGCAAAGTGTTTATCTGTAACTACTACTATCACCCCTAAATTGTTGATTCCCATACTTTCGACACTGTTTTCCCTCTTTTTCTACCTTACATTCCTTTAAATTAACCCTTCTAAGAACCAGCAGGATAGCGATAAACCATAAGCAAAATGGCGTAAAACAAGATGGCGTCGTAATAAACAAGACAGAAAAATTCATACACTAATACGATGAAACAATTTTTAATTTGTACTCATTATTTTACTGTATAACATTTAAATTACGATTTTAATGTTATTAAAACTTAAGTATATGATCATTTTTATTAGATTGTATATTTTTATCGGCATTCCATGTTTGTGCAAAATAGCAATTTTTATATCCAACTTTCTATTCGCCTTAAAAAAATGATTTATTAAATTTAATTTTTTATAAAATACTGTTTGCGTAATTTAAGTAAAATAAATTTTACGTCATTATACCATCTGCTATTCGGCAAAGCTCATATCCTTCTCCCACTACTTTGATGTGAAGTTGTTTAAAAAAATCTAAAATGTTGAGTCATGGGAATGAAGTCAGCGATAAAAGATAAATAAAAAAGTAAAATTTATAATTGAATTAAATGTCGAGCATGTTTTTAATATTTAGGGAATAAAACAAATATTGTTTTAGAAATATTGTCAGAGATTAACTATTTAAACATGGCTTTAGTGTAAACTAGCATGGGTGCCCGGCGTTGCACGGGTGTTTGGAGGTGTATGCTGAGCAAAAGAAAACAAAAAAGCGGTCAATTTTTTTAAACTTTAACCCCTATTATGACCCCTTAACATGTGTTCTGGGCTCAAATTAAGTTATTAAGTTAGATCCATGTCCAAGGAACCCATATCTAAAATTTCAAGTGTTTAGACGAAAAATTGTTGGAGGAGTTTGGTAGAGTTCTCAAAGGTTAAATTGTTGAACTTTGACCTCTTAAATGCCAAATTTCTGGTCGAAAACCGATCACGTAGATTTTCCCAAATCTCTGTACCCTGTATATGAAATTTCGAGTCTGTAGACTAAAAATTGACAGTTATTTCGTAGGGAAATGTACACACAGACACACAGACATTTTCACTTTTATAGATATATAGATTTTGTGATGAGAACGACGAAGGCTATAGTGAGGTTGACTAAACTAATACAGAATTTTGTGAAAATAGATTGGCATGACAAGTAGATAAATTAGATCTGAAGAAGACGAGGGAGAAGAAGACGAGGGAGAAGAAGACGAGGGAGAAGAAGACGATGATGAAAACATAAAAATTCCAAAAAACTAAAAAAAACTAAAAGAGTTGATATAGAAAGTGAAAGTAAAAAAGAAAAAGAAATGGAAGAAAAAGAAAAGAAAAAAAGCCAAATAAACGAGAAAAAGGTCAATGAAAAAGAAAGGGAATTTTGATAGGAAGAAACAGGTAGAAAAAAATAAAAAAACAGAAATTAGAGAAGGAATAAGAAAAAGACAAAGGACGAGAAGAAAAAAATAGATTAAGAGAAGAAGAAGAAAGCGCACACAAAAAGGTAGAAGAACGAAACGGAGAGAAGAGGGAGGAGGAGGGAAAAAGAATGGGACCGAGGAACCAAAAAAGTAATAAGATGGGAAATAGAGGGAGGGGGAAAAGACGAAGAAGACGGAGGAGTAGGAAGACAAAACAGGAGAGAAAGAGCTATGAATAAGATATCAGAAAAATAATTTAAAAAGCACATAAAGATAAAGATTAAAGAAAATATAAAAATGAATGCGAAAAAGTTGAACAAAACTCACAAGAAGAATTGACGAATAAATATCTAGAAGAGTGAATGTTAAGTGTTGAGACATTATTTTGAACAAAGATGGCGGCAGTAAATCAAATCGGCGAAGAATCAATGGAGTTACGATCTCGAGTGTAAAGTAATTCTTAGGAACAAAGATGGTGGCGAAGAATTACTCAATATTCGAAATCGTGACTACATAGATTCTTCGCCGCCATCTTTGTTACTAAGAAGCAGTTTGAAACGTCCACTATAAAATACAACGTAATAATAGAGTTGCAAGAAACCAATGTAAATGTTTTACATCATTACTAAACCGTTCTAGCACACAGATGGGTGGCCTACAGTTCCTTTACTCTGACATCAATTAAAAATCAAGTGAAATTTCGAACATTATTTGATGATCCTTTCACAGTCCAGTTTACTCTTTAACGACTTCTATAATCATGGCAGAAAACTTCGTTCGTACTCATATTCTACATGTTTCTTTTTTTCAAATGCGTAGTACCCATATGCTCTAAAACCCACTCAACACTTTATCTATTCTTTCTCCAAACACGAAATCTTTAAAAACAAAGGCAATTTTAATTTTTGCTTAAATATAGTATGTCATTTTAAGGCATTGGATTTCTCACGCATTAAAAATATACTTCACGTTTTACTCTGCTTTGTGGTCAAACAATTAAATAAATACACAAAGTAGCTTTGACAATAGTTGTTGACCTGGCATTGTAGATCATGAATGTGTGTTTATTAAATCATATTATGAAGATGTGATTTAGCAACATCATGTTGACACACCGGTTCTAATTAAATCATCTGAGCTAAGTGACTTTGGGCATACCCAGTATCACGTGTATCTATTTGGGAATACCAGATACTACGTGGATTGTTTGGTTGTTTTTGTTTTACGGCATATCAACCTTTTCAAGTTATTTAATGCCGAATCTAGTTATTTTGAGGAACGATTTTTAATGGAGTATATTTTTTTAAAGTCAGATTCTATTTAACCCATAGTTGGGACCCTAACAGGTACTACCACTCTGGGTCAGAGTGGACCTGGGAGCAATGGCAATTAAAGGGTGGCTCCACACTCCCCAAGGCCCGCATCGGATATAGTTTTAGGTCATATCCAGGACCGATACTATGTGGAAAGACGACGAAACACCCACACAAAATATACAGTTCTGCAGATTACTTTAGTTCGTGCATCGATATAAGCTACTAATAAACACGTGTTGGCACAACGGAACAGCAACCTGTTGGGCAGAGAATATGTTTTCAATTCTGTGGTGAAGTTCTCCAGAGGAACCATACGTTTATTTTTTTATTAACAATGTTAATATTTCTCACGGTTGAAACAAAATAAATATTGGAAACTATTGTATGCGATCAATTATAAGACTTTCTTATTTTGACCATAATGTCGAGGTTGATATCACTCTCAACGGTGTTTTCTTTTTTTAACACAATCTCCGTTTGAATCACTTTCTTTCTCATGACACAGGGGTCAATTTAATTCTTTACAACTATTCACTGCTTAAGACTCCCTAGTCTGAAACAAAGCATCTGCAATAGGTAAACACACAGACATATATATATATATATATATACGTTCCGGCAATTCCATGTTCGAACGTACACTACGACCCGCCATATTTTTTGGAAATGGAATCGCCCGATTTACGAAAATCAAATGGAATCGCCCGATTTACGAAAATAAATGGAATCGCCCGATTTACGAAAATCAAATGGAATCGCCCGATTTACGAAAATCAAATGGAATCGCCCGATTTACGAAAGATTAATGCAAAAATCTTTTCTTACAATTTTAACTTATGTCGATATGTACAGGTCGAATTGAAATACACTGCCTTGGCTCACGAGTTAGGATCAATTTTTTTTATCTGTTCTTTCCAACGATGCTATAAATATACTGCGTAGTCTGCATTACTACAAGGGTTTGATAGGTAAGTACACAAAACTACATAACCACAGTACTTTATAAATATGTTTCAATTCAATCAAATGTAATATATAGATATCGTGGTTACTGCGTTCGAATCGAATGTTCATAAAATAAAGTATTTTAAGCACGGGAACAATTTAAACTCAAGGGGCCTAGAACTGAAATATAAACAGGTTTCTCTATTTAAATATAAACCATGTCACCAATTGATAAATGTTCTAAATTCATAGCAAAAAGTTGATTTAAGAAAAGGAAGTTTACTTCAAACATTTAAGGAGTATACCACCATTATGGTTTGCAATATTGCGTTTTTTATAAGTATTACATAAAAGTTATTGCCATTTGATCTGTTTACCTTGTCCACTTAATACCTGTCTAATATCCGACAGTAGTTTTTACGAAACTGAATTGTAACTCATTAAAATTAAGCTTCTTATACACTACAGACAGTGCTTTAAACAGACTACCACATAACCTTAGAACATACCCTTTCTATCCATTACTTTCATATGAATAATCTCTTGAATTATTGGCCCCGATTTGAAATAGTTAAGTCGGTGCATCAGACTCTTTGAGCGCTGCTTAGCCTTTGAAGCTGTGTTCAATTACATTATAGATGACGTTCGTATGAATAAAGTTGTCACAAAGGCAAACTTTAAGGAGATTTATGAATTATAGCCTGTTTTACTGAAAATTAATGTTCCAATAATGCCCTTGATCTGCGATACATAAAAAGCCTTTAGGTTTGTAGACATCGCTGTCTACGACATATTTCAGGGTTCACATACGAGTAAGAAACGAATTTAAGCGGTTTCAGAATTATTTCGATGACGAGTTCAATAATTCCTACTACCGAATTACATAAAAAGTAGATAATATATAGGGGAAGGCAAAAAGAAAGTCCGCACTTGTCATTTTTTGAAAAACCACAAATTTATACTAAATTGAATGTAACTATTTAAACAACCTATACCTCATTTAATTCGCCTTTTATTTCTCTATAATTTTACCTGTTCATATTTAACTTTTAATTGAAGTATCCTAGTGTTCACGTCAATTTAAGAAAAATACTTCAAGCATATATACACATATATATACTCACATATATATTTATACATAAACTATTGGCATTAACCCTACGCGGTTGACGCAACTCCCTCCTCCAAAGTAGAACATTTCGAAGGAATATCAAATTCAGAAGTGTTCCTCAGTTGCATATATTTCTCGATTAAGCAGGGATGTGTGGACGTCTTCCTACATGCAGTGCCTGGTATTTCTAAATGATCCACCATCTAGTACTGACAAGACTCACCGTCCCTTACTTGTCGTGGTCTAACGAGGGGTGGTGTCAATGCTATTATATATATATATATATATATATTAGAAAGACCTGACGTTGCTCGGGATTGAATGTGGAAAAATGAATGTTCCACACGATATATTTATTGTTATCAGAATCAGAAAATAGCTCATTTTTCAAAAAAACGGATTTATAAGCTAACTGCTCTAATCAAGGACCCACCACGATGTACTGAGAGGAAACTTCATATGCCTTTCCGTAGTAACTTAGTTTATAATGCATTATGGTCTACATTAAATTGTAGAGAACCTACTGTCGGTTTTACATTTTTTTTTAATAATATAATAGCTTGAATTAAAGTTTGAAATTAAAACTTCAAGTAACATTGTTCAATTATGCTTCAAACAGAAAAAAAAATATTCGATTTCATACGACACGCTCTTCTGCGTGCGCAGTGATAAAACTTGTTAAATGTTATTGTGGCGTTCGACTTTATAAAGTGTAAACCTTGTTCTAAATCAGACTGTTCCTTCTTTAACCAGATTTTTCGATTATCGATTATTGATTTTTATACTTATTCGAGGCATTCCAATACGAACCTGTATAGGAACATTCCCAGGCACATAAAGTATATTTGTGTGAAACTTTATAAACATCGACCCAGCCGTTTCAGGCTTCATAGGAAACGTACACACACACACACACGTATATAAATATAACAACATTGGAAGAAATATGCGGCTGTAAAAAAAATGGCAAGGATTCCTTTATTAGCCGACGAATGGGACCCGGTCGGTATCCTGCAAATTTGGATGCTTCTTCAATTAATAGAATACAGCATAGCAAATACAGGTAAAGAAATCAGCCCAGACGAAAGATAGCGCAGAGGAATAAACGGGACATTACTCAAATAAAGCGGCTTATTTGACCACCAAAAGAAAAATGCGAAATTAATACCATCGATATTTGTAACACTCTTAAAGAATCAACGATTAAATACAGAATTGACGACTCACCTTCGTAGGAAACGTATCGGTAATCCCCGGTGGCATATTGCATAGACGTCTCCAACAAAACAGAAGGGAGACAGGCGAACGTGAGGAAGAGTCTTAGATTGAGCGGCCACAATTTTGCCCTTTTCTGGTGTTCTTGGTTAAACATTCTTAACCACGGAATTCACTGTCATTTCTACTTCAACGACATGTATTTTGAGGTGACGACATTGGCCGTGTCGTGAGGTCAGTTATTATCGTTTCAGAAGAGACATTGATGCAAGACTACGCCAGTCGGTTTCAAACAGCGAGCCGGATTCAATAATGATAATAATATACTATTAAATATATTTATTTTAAATATAAATAATTAAAATATTTTTTAATATTTAAGGTTTTGTGATTAAATAATAATAATTATATATATAAGTTTCTCTTTGTCCTTTGAGTTGGCATCAATAAGTTTTTGTTGATGCTGGTCTTTCGTAGAGATATCCCTTTGAAGTGGAGTTTCGGTAGTCGCCAATGTTTATTGACCCGTTGTAACATGAGTTGTCTATCTTGATTCGGTTCCTTTCAACTTCGGCAACGTCTGAAAAAAAAATAAATAAAAGAAATGAAAGTATTAACTATTATTAACAAACACATCTTACTATAGGGAATATTCCGTGTGTGTCATTAATAAAATCTACGTCTAAAACTTTTACAATTATAAACTTTTATATTTAAAAATTGTAACATGGTATTGTATAAGTACCTACATTTATTTGGTTTAAAATTTATAGATTTACAAACCTGCACGAATCAAACACGTTCAATTATTATGCTTTTTTTCCTTCTCATATCTACACCATAAAAAATAAAAAGAACAGAAATGTGTAGTTGTATGTCTGCTAAAAACTTTTGACAAACGCGTTGGTTGGTTGTTTTTGTTTTACAGCATATAAATCCTTTTCAGGTTATTTAATGCCGAATCCAGTGATTCGGGAGAAACATTTTTAATATAATTTTTTTTTTCAAGTCGGTTTTTATTTAACCCATAGTTGGGACCCTAACAGGTACTACCACTCTGGGTCAGAGTGGACCTGGGAGCAATGGCAATTATGGGGTGGCTCCACACTCCCCAAAGCCCGCAAACTGGGGCCTCACCATTGGATATAGTTTAAGGTCATATCCAGGACCGACAGACGCGTCGGAACGTGACGAAACTGATATCGTTTGAAACTTCGAACTTTTGAACGAGAAATGTCGAAAAATTGGTCAAAAACATGAAATGGTTAACTCTCAAGTAGGCACTTTTCTACAAGGGGGTCGCATATCTTTTAGCAAGTCATCCACTCTTTTCGATTGAGTAACCTTAGTTTTGACGTTCGCCACCCAGACTAGTACAAAATAAAAGCTATACTATTTCTGGTTTTGTTATATCTGTAATTATCTCATAAAGACCTAGTTTTACCACAGTATTTTTATACCATTCCTATCGCTCACGCTTCCCCTTCTCTTTTTAACAGTATAACAAAATAAAAATAAACTAAATGGAAGAGTCATTATAAAAAAAACGAACTATAATGTAATATGATTATTAAACCGGAGAGAGAGAGGGAGAGGGAGAGACAGAGAGAGGGTCGGGGGTTATATATGGCGAGTATAAAAAGACTATTTTGTTATTGTTGTTAGTTTTTTTTTATATTTAAGTAGCGTTGCGGACACTATTTAAGAATTAGTGAACGAAGTAAAGAATTAGACGACAATTAGAGGGAAAAAAGAACAGTATCAGGGGAAATAAAAAAATCTAATATATAAACGGCTATATGTCTGTCCGTCTTACTGACTGTTAACCTGTCTCCATGTTTTCAAACTATCTCGTCCGAAACTAAAAGTCGCAGAGCGGTGCTAGGGGCCTCAAATGATTGGATTAAAAAAATTGTTTTAAGGCATCAAACATAGGTGCAAATGAAAAAAGATCGTTAACCATTTTGTACATTCATTTTAGTCGATTTTTTTAATTTTTTAATCAGTTTATATGCGTGTCATGTTGATACAGTGGTAACGTCACAAGATTTGAATGTTACAGTTTTGGTTTCGATTCCAGCTGATGGCGCCTAAATACATTTTAAAAATTTACTTTTGAAATCACGACGCTATAATAATATATACGAAATCTGGACAAATAAAAATATCATATTTAAGTGTATTTTACGGCCGGGCAAAGCCGGGCACCACCATCCGCTAGTTAGAAGTAAAAAAAAAACAGAAAGAAAGAAACAGAAAAGAAAAGAAGAGCAAATAGAGCAAAAAGACATTATATAGAAACATTGAGGTTAATCAAATTAAGAATAGACGAAATATCATTAATTCACGAATTCAAAATAGATGAATTGGCGATATGAATAAAAAATATATGAATTAAGACTAGATAAATAAGAGTTAGATGCATAGAAAATACATGAAAAAGAAATACATGAATAAGCGTTAGCTAAATTAAAAAAGTTAGAATTCTACTAAATAATAATATGAATAAAAATAGAGTTTTTTATACAAAAATCAAAAGATACACACAGTAGCTCAATTATTTAGCGTAAGGAGTTGAAACATTATATACATATGGGAGGGGGTGTCTGTGTTCTTGTGATTTCGAGTTGTGGGTGCGAAGCGTAAGGATATATGATAACGGAAAAGAATTGTAAGCAAGCCTTTCATAATCGGAGATGAGTAAGTGGAATAAAGAAAGGGGGGATGGAAAATAAGATTAGAAAAACAAATAAAACTAAATAAGTAAAATAACACTGCGTGTATAATGAAAAAAAAATAAAACGGCCGCAACACGACTTGCAAACTGACGAACGGCCACTGACGAATGCCCCATCTTCACTGACATTGATCCCCATCTGGTCTATGAAGAACCCCGTCCACGACCAAACCCAAAAATAAAATAAAACGTGGTAAAAAGCAGACGGATGCAATGAGAGCGAGGATATACAGAAAAATAATAAGGTTTATAGGACGGCTGATAAAGAAAATAATGTGTGTGTGTGTGTGTAAGAGAACGTGTACGCGTGTATAAGCAGCATTAGCAGTTGTGTGCAAATGACCGAGCGGTGTGAGCGGTTTACAGCGAGAAAGAAGGAAAGGAAAAGATTATAAAAAAAAGAGGAAGAGAGAGGGGTTGGAACAAACGTTAGTCAAGAGTGACAGAAAAAGACGCATTATAAATATGGTCGGAAAAACACCAAGTACTACGTGTTCGACACGGCAGAGCCTTGTTAAACATACTGAAGTAGGAGAAAACTTTCGAACAAGAGACAAGGCGGTATTTTGGGAAGTACCTGTAAATTAATGTCTGTTGTTTTACTGAAAAAAATAAAGAATGGGTCGAATCCTTTCCTGGTCTTTTTTCTCTCTCTTGCGACTCTCTACATACAACATGTGGGTCCCAATACACTATGTAACACACACCCATTATATATATATATATATATATATATATATATATATATATATATATATATATATATATAGCAGATGTACCCGATGAAGTAAAGAAAACGGAACGAAACTGAGACATGTGCCTGCGAGTATTATGTAATTCTAAACAGTTCACTTCTTTAAAGTAAAAAAGCTCGAGCTGTGATCGAAATCAAGACCCAAAGACATTGAGTCAAGTACTATAACCATTAGGCCAGCTTGTCACGCTTTAAAAGGTGTATTCCTAGCTATTTACTCTTAGCAAAAGGGAGCTGTCGTGTGAAACAGTTGACAAATTGCTAAAAATCCGATGACCCGCCATAAGTACACATTTTTCAATTTTCACCCCTTAGTAGCCATTTTTCCCGGATGAAAAACCGATTAAAAATTATCCGCATGTTTGAATACTCTATAAGCAAAAATTTCAAGTTTTTAGATAAAAATTCATTGAGTATATATATATATATATTATTTTTACACAGTGATCACCACTTATCAAGGCCCGGAAGCCACTCAGGGATAAGGGTTATTGCAAGTACATTACGTTAGTGTGGAGATTTGATGAAGTGTTTACTTAAGGGGGCGGTTCATTAGGAATTTGTTAACATTGGACTTGAAGACATCCAAGTTGTAGTCTGGCGGGAAGCAGGCTGATGGAACAGAGTTCCACAGGCGTGCAGTTCTAAGAAAGAAGCTTTGTTCATGGAATCAGCGTTTTGATTTAGGCACAGATATAGAGTGGGGGAAATGTTTCACAGTGGATTCAGCTAGACGGGTGTTTTTCATGAAAGATTGGCGAGGGGGGACTAGAGATTGGAGTTCAGACGAGCACCTGCTATGGAAATAACGATTAAACAAGGATAGGCTCGCAACGTCTCTTCTGTGGGAGAGAGGTTACAGGGTAGAGAAAAGGGCACCCCCACTAAGCCACGAAGTCTATTTTGTACTCTGTCAAGGCAGGATAGGCTGTTTTTAGCAGCTCCTGCCCAGATATGGCAACAGTATTCCATCCTTGGACGTACTTGGCTTGTATATAGATAGAGAATTGCATCAGTAGTGAGATATCTTCTGGAGCGGTAGAAGGATCCCACCATCTTTTCAGCGACCTTGGCAACAGACTTGATGTACGTGTTCCATTTCAGATCAGGAGTAAAGGTCAAACCCAGAAGCTTGTCAAAACACGGGGCCTCACCCAGACGAGAGCCATCCATCACAATTGATGCCAGATGGGGATACGAGCGTTGATGATGTAAGGATAGGAGTTTGGTTTTGGATGCATTAAAGGTAACCAGCCACATCTTCCCCCACTGAACCACGCGCTCGAGATCAGAGGAGAGAGAATCAGAGAGAACTTTGTCATTTACAGCCTTTGATGTGTTGCCGTAGATGGTCGTGTCATCAGCATAGATGTCAACGAATGATTTAAGTATGTGTTTAGGGAGGTCATTGATGTAGATCAGGAAGAGAGTTGGGCCCAGGATTGACCCCTGAGGGACTCCAGCATTTATATTGCAGGCCTCCGATTTTTGTCCATCTACCACTACTCTTATGAGCCTATCGGAGAGAAATGATTTAATGATTGAGAAAACATTTCCAGTTATACCGTAGCTGGAAATCTTGTGAAGTAGACCCTTATGCCATACCTTGTCGAAGACCTTTGATATGTCAAGAGCAATTGCCCTAGAAAGGAAGCCTTTGTCAAGAGATTCACTAATCCTGTGGGATATAACCGTCAGCACATCTGCGGTAGATCTTGCAGAGCGGAAACCATATTGTGTGTCACTAAGAAGGTTATTCCTGCTGAGGTGATTGATTATTTCTCTATTTAATATGGATTCCAGCAACTTACTCATAACACACAGGAAACTTATTGGTCTGTACTGAGAGGGAGATGACTTATCACCTGAATTCTTAAATACAGGGCAAACTGATGAGGTCTTCCAGGGAGTCGGAAACAACTTCTCCTTAAGGCAACGCTTAAATAGTTTCGTAAGTATGGGAGCAAGTTCTGGTTGAAGCTTTTTTAACACTATAATTGAGATGCCATCAGGGCCAGTTGCTTTACTGGAATTTAGGTTCTTGATTACCTTGACGACCTCATGCACGGATATTTGTATGTTACCTAGCTTGTTCTGTGTTATAGAAGGAAATATGGGGAGTTGAGGGCCTTCGTCGCATAGGGTAGAATTAACTGCAAAGTTCTTTGCAAATAGTTTGGCCTTGTCTGACGCTGATGAGATGACCTCTGGTCCATTGATAATGGTTGGGATAGAACGCACACTTCTGTTCAGGATCCTATTTGTTATTTGCCAAAACTGGTGGGAACCAAGCCGCTGATCAGCTACCTTGGATTTAACAGACTGGGCATATAGCTCTCTTGCATTTTTTTATTACTCTTTTACAGTGGTTGCTGGCAGTCCTGAAAGCAGCTTTAGTCTCAGTGCATCTATTACGTTGGTAGCTATGGAAAAAGTGATTTCTGTGCGCGATAGCAGCAGCACATTCTGGGGAGAACCATGGCTGGCTGTTAGGTTTTTGTTGGAATTTTTTAGATGGTATGAATTGGTCTATGCCTGCAATTAACCATTCGGTCAGATCTGATACTATAGAGGACACATCCTTTTTAAACATGGAGTGCAGAGGTAAATCAGATATGAATGTATGGAAGCTATCTCAGTCAGCCATAGAGTATCGGTATACAGTACGGTGGAGGGGTACGTCTGGGGGCTTTTTACATTTCGTTTTTATGTACATTAAGAAGCGTCCCACGAACATTCTTACTTAGTTATATATCTATAAAAGTGAACGTGCCTGTGTGTGTAAATTTCACTACGCAATAACTGTCAATTTTTAGATCTAACTTAATGACTTGAGCCCAAAACAATAAATGTTAAGGGGGCATAATAGGGGCCAAAGTTTAAAAATGACCGTTTTTTTTTTGTTTTTTTGTTTTGCTTAGCATACACCCCGAAACACCCGGGCAACGATGCTGGTATATATATATATATATATTATATATAAAAGTGAACATGCCTGTGTGTCTGTCTGTGTACATATCCCTACGCAATAACTGTCAATCTTTAGTCTACAGACTCGCAATTTGATATACAGGGTACTGAGATTTGGGAAAATCTATGTGATTGGTTTTCGGCCAGAAATTTCGCTGGTAAGGGGTCAAAGTTCAACGATTTGACTTTCGAGAACCCTACAAAACTCCTCCGACAATGTTTGGTCTACACACTTGAAATTTTACATACAAGTTCCTTGGACATGGATCTAACTTAATAACTTGATTTGAGCCCAAAACAATAAATGTTAAGGGATCATAATAGGGGTCAAAGTTTAAAAAAAAATTACCCTTTTTTTTTTGCTCAGCATACACCTCCAAACACCCGGGCAACGCCGGGCACCCACGCTAGTATATATATATATATATATATATATATATATATATGCATGTGAAGAAAAGTTAATGATGAAGAAACATTTGGAAATAAAAAAAAAACAAAAAAATATATATCAATACATATATATATATTTTATCGTTAGCACCAGCAATGGAAAACCAATTTTAAACTAAAATCAACTCCAAAACATTAAATGAATTGTTTTGGTCATCGAAAAAAAAGGCATATTTTTTATCCGATTTCAATATAGATTCCGATACAATTAAAAGTTCCGATTTTTCAAATTGCGGATTCCCATTAATTGTCTTAACACTAATATTTATAACATTTATGCATTTATTTTCAATAATTACTTAATACGCGATTAGAGTTAGTTCTAATGTATATATTGAAGATCACAAATTAAATACTGAAAATTATACAGGGTTACCCAAAATAAACGGGTCCCACCTTTAATTCGGCCCCTTTTCCTAGTGTTTTGTCCGAATGAAATGAAACTTTGGTCATAACTAGTTTATTATATTCAAATCATCACATCAAAACACTATGGTCGGTTTTTTTTTCTCCGTTTTAAAGCAGATTTTCTAGATGACCTCAATTTAGCTCCGTGCATTTTGTTTTTTTTTTGGGGGGGGTCACCCTGTATTTTACATAAATTTACTGTTGACAGGATACTCAAATATATTTACATTTCCTTAATCTGTGAAGTTTAAAAACAGCGCTCTTCTCATTAGAGGAAAGATTATTAGCAGATAAGTATTGTAAAGAAGTTCTGAAATTGCTGGTACTGGCATTAATTGAAACAGACTTCTATGAAAACAAGTCGTAAATGAAAAATAAAAAAAATTAATAAGAAATGACCAATAATAGGATATATATATATATATATATATATATATATATATATATATATATATATATATATATGGGTGTGTGTATAATATTTAAGCTACTCAGATGAAACGAGGAAAATTCTGTGTTGATAACTGACATATATTTCAAATCTTTCTTTATATTATATACACACACACCCACACACATATGAGATTTTTAGAAATAGTATTCTGAGGAAATAGAGAGATGAAAGAGAAACAAACCAAGTTATGTGTTTATCAAAGTTTTCATCTCTATCTCTCTCTCTCTTTCTCTCTCTCTATATATATATATAGTGTGTGTGTGTTTATGTGTCGGGGAAGGGATTATATGTGGATAGATAATAAGTAGACCGACACACACACACACAAAAAAAGATTAAAATGGTTGCAAAAGGATTTAGTTTGGAAAACGATATACGTTTGTGAAAATAAAAAATAAATAAATAAATAAAGGAAACAGAGTGACTTTCTTTTCGACTAACAAAAGTATGTGTGTGGGGGGGGGGTAAGAGGTTAAACGCAACCGGTGTTGAAATGAACACCAGTCAGCAGTTGACAAATTGAAAAAACAGGCGCATTGAAAGATCCGTTCGCGTCACGTAATATTTGTTGAATGACGGAGACAGCGGCAAGACAGTCTATACGCATCTGCACAAAAACTGATAGATGATGAGTATAAACTTTCCGAAGCGGCTTGAAGTTTCAAATTTACATTTATACGTAATGCTCGTTGGCAACGTTGCAAAGCGTTAAAATATCTGAATAGATTAGAGGTTTTTTTCTTTTATCAGTCATGGCCATTGGTTTCATGCCGTGAGCAAGGCATGAGATGAACAACACGTTTAAGGACGTCCCAAAACGTGTAGGAGTGATCTGATGAATCGCTTACAGCATGAAACCAACGGTCATGACTGATTATAAAAACACATTTTATTCAAGTATATATATATATATATATATCTGGTGTTATAATGGAATAAATCCAGAGGAAATCCGGGTATGAGAGCTCAATGTGGTAAACAGAGCAATAAGATAAAAATTATAACACGGAAATTACATAATTGTCGATGCAATAATTTATTTCAACCTTATGGTATTTTCAAGCATCTAAATCAGACAATTACATTTTTGATACTGAAAAAAAAAAGAAAAGAAAAGATCGGGCTTCGACCCTCAAAAAACCAACTACTGCTACTGCCACCACCTTTGGTTTTTTGAGGGCCAAGCCCGATCTTTTCTTTTCTTTTTTTTCAGTATCAAAAATGTAATTGTCTGATTTAGATGCTTGAAAATACCATAAGGTTGAAATAAATTATTGCATCGACAATTATGTAATTTCCGTGTTATAATTTTTATTTTTTATATATATATATATATATATATATATATATATATATATATATATATGCGCTATTTCTTTTTGGGATGCGTTTTGAATGAATTCAATTATTCATACGAAAGTGCATTTTTACCTAAATGCGAGTTGGGACTATTTCATTCACAGTTATCCATATTAAATAGCGTGGGCGAAAGAATATAAACATGGTATACGATATACATAATAAGAGGAATAAAGTTAAATACAAAAATATATAAGTGAATAATTATTATAAATTTTGAAATGGCTTTCATAGCTTGCAAGATTATCTCCCTTAGACTAGTGGATTAAGAAAAGGTTCTGTTTGGGACCGAAATTGATAGAATGAAAAAAGCATTTCTCATAAAGGACGCGATAAACAGTTCAAATATATTAAAATAATGTGTAACGGAAAAAAGTTAAGCATATCAAATTCTTTTTTTATTATTTGAGTTTTAGGTAGTTTAGAAAAATGAGATTTGAATGTTATCTAGTAAGTTATCTATATGGTTCCAATTCCGGTTATACAACAGATCAGTGTAGGCTTAAGATAGCTTGATATGGGTATCTTAAACGGTCCCCCTCTTATCAGATTGGAAACCGACGGTAACAATGGCTGATCTAAACATTCTTTAAATTATATATATATATATATATATATATATATATATATGACATTCTGTAAATTATATATATGACATAATTATGACAGCCCCTTTAAGAAATTCGTTTCTTATCATTGAGCACTTTCAGTTGAATTAAAGTCGGTCAATTTAGCTATTATGCATAGATCATCGTATAACGATTAGATCACTCTCTGACTGATGTAAATGGACATTTAAAAAATTAAAAATGTTTAAATTCGACGTTATTTCAGCAGGTTAATGGTAACCGAATGGATTGGGTCTTCGCTAAATCGAGCCAGAGATGTCTCGTGATGCGGGGTTCGAATCGTTCGACTGGTATTAATCGTGACACCCTGCACTGAAGATTCCCGAAAGGATGAAACACTAGTGTATGTAGGTATTTAATAATTATTATAGTAAAGTATATATATATTAAGATATGCAATATACATATATATATATATATACATATATATATATATTAAGATATGCAATATATATGTATGTAGTATACGTGTATATATAAATATATATACATGCGTGTGCGTATATATATATATATGTGTGTATATGCATATAGACAGACATAACATAAAATAATATGCACTAAGATAAATATTTTTCCTAAGATTAATGTATGTTTACTTATATTTACAGATAAGAATAATGCTGAAATATCTTAAGAGTATATCATATAAATTACATCTAACATCGAAGCATGACATGAACCGAAGACTTATCACACCTATCAGGATTTCTTCGAGGACGAACCGTGGGTTAAAATGAAGGTAGTTTTAGTCAATGCAAAATAGCAGGAAATCTTTCAATGCCCATTTCTACTGTTTATTGGACGATTCACAAGAGAAGACAAAGATTGCACAAAACCTCCTCCAGGCCCTTTGAAAGAACCTTGCGTCTTGTGAAAAGAAATTCTGAATAGGATTCTGGGTGCACAGTATCTGACATTGCAACTCGAGCTGATGTCAGTCTCCAAACAGCTGTCAGGTATCTTCACAAGCTGGGTTACTATGGTAAAGCTGCGAGAACGAAATCTTTTCTTCATCCTGTCAATATCAAGCGCGGAATAGATTGGGCTCGTGAGATAGTGAAGAGACATCTGACCTTTTCGTAATTTTTGCTGATGAGTCACGATTGGAAGAATGTGAGTATGGAGGCTCCCTCAGCAAGAGTGAGACTTCAAAAGGCTATAAAATGGGGGTTCTTCGATTATAGTATGAGGGGTAATTTAGAGGGATGGTCGCTCAGACCCGATGGAGTGCGAAAGAAAACATCAATTTTGCTAAATATGCTTCAATATTACATGAAGGACACCTACCATCTTCTCAAATGATAAACTGAAATAAGTTAACTCCCTATTTATGGAAGCTGCTTGTCATTCTGTTAAAGTAGCACAGCATTGGTTGAGCCAAAATAGGATTGATACACTTTCATGGCCAAATCAATCGCCCGACGTGAACCCAATTGAAAACCTTCGTGGCATTTTAGACCGGAACATTTGCAAAAAGAAAACGAAGCCATTTTCGAAGATATATACACCTAAGGGTTCTTGGCCTCCAGATCAAGATCAAAGTCTAGTATCTGTTCGGTGCTGCACTGCAGTTTTTAACGTCAATCTTCTGGTTTCTGTTAGTGGAGGAGAATTCCTTCATAACTGATACATTTTTTTATTTTTGTTACTAACCAGAGTGTCCCTTTTGAGGAGCTGTTTTCCCTCAACATTAAAAACCATCCTTGTGTCTGTCCTTGTGCCGTGGCAAGTAAACAAAACATACATTTATCTATAAGTGGGCGCGTCTGTGTGTGCCTGTGTGTGTAAATTTTCCTACGCAATAACTGTCAATTTTCAGTCAATAGACTCGAAATTTGATATATAGGGTACTGCGATTTGGGAAAATCTTTGTAATACATTTTCGGCCAGAAATTTCGCTGTTAAGGGATCAAAGTTCAACGATTTGACCTTTGGGAACTCTACCAAACTCCTCCGTTAATTTTGGGTTCAAGCACTTGAAATTTTAGATATAGGTTTCTTGGACATGGACTTGATTTGAGCCCAAAACAATAAAAGTTAAGGGGTCATAATAGGGGTTAAATTAAAAAAATGCGACCACTGCCAAATTACTCAGACAATTTCTGGTCTAAACATTTGAAATTTTACATAAAGGGTATTTAGAGATAAGGCAAGCTTTTTAATTGGTTTGCGTCGGCAACTTTTAGTTACCAATATATAAATGTATATATATATGTATGTTTGTATGTCTGCCTAAAACTTTCGACTGAGGCGACGGATTTTTACAAGGTCAGTATCGTTTTGAAGCTCGACCTTTCAGACGACACATATCGAAAAATTGACTAAAAACATTTATATCTTCACCTTCAACTAGACACTTTTCTACAGGGATGTCGCTTTTTTCGCCGACATTTTTTAAAGTCATCTTCTCCTTTCAATTGTCTAGCCTTAATTTAAATATAAGTAACTTCCGGTTTGGCGGTGGTCGTAACAGCAAAGACGTCTGGTTTTTCCCCCGTTCTTTTCCTCCTTCGCAGTACGGGTTCGAACCTGCCTTCCTACTACCACTTTTTTTTTTTTTTTGCTCAACATAGACATTCAAACACCCGGGCAACGCCGGGCTGAAATGCTAGTATATCTATAAAAGTGAACATGTCTGTGTGTGTGTGTGTGTGTCTGTGTGTACACATTTTCCTACGCAAGAACTGTCAATTTTCAGTCTACAGACTCGAAATTTGATATACAGTGTATGAGGATTTGGGAAAATCTTTGTAATTGGTTTTCGACCAGAAATTTGGCTGTTAAAGGGTCAAAGTTCAACGATTTGACTTTTGGGAATTTTACCAAACTCCTCCGTTAATTTTGGGTTCAAGCACTTAAAATTTTAGATATAGGTTCCTTGGACATGGATCTAACTTAATAACTTGATTTGAGCCCAAAACAAATGTTAAGGGGTCATAATAAGGGTCAAATTAAAAAAAAAAATGATCGCTTTTTTTTCTCAACATACACCTCCAAAATCCGGGCAACGCCAAGCTGAAATACTAGTATATTATATTAAAAGAATATCCATATAAAGATCGATAATTTCAGACAGTTTTGTGCAATGCTTATATCTTCTTGCAAAGATTAAATTGAACACAAAATAATACTGATAAAACATCCAATATCGAAAATTCTCATTATAATATTTATTAAAATTAATTACACGATTTTGATCCTAGAAAATGCTCACATTTAATTGGTCAAAAAAAGAAACTGAAATTCAGGTAATATTGCTCAATTGGTGTCCAATGAATATGGGTCGAGTTCAATTCAAATCTGGAATATTTGAATTTTCAAATTGCAGGTAACTCCCAATTAAGCACTTTGAAATTCGGATTATTTATTACTCATTTTTGTACGTATTGATACATTCTCACAAAATTCACACGTATCCGAAATTTCATGAACGGTTTCTGCCCCATGTACATCTTTTATGCATAAACTAAATACAGCCCACATTTCTAACCTTCTGCGCGTAGAAACCGTGTCCGAAAATTAATAAGATATGGTTATTTGTTTAGGAGCAAATCTTCTACAAAAATATATATAAACATAAATATATATCCTTTTAAAAATATATGTGTATATTCCGGCTAGTGATAATAAAAACTTTCTCAATTTTCTAGGAATCAATTTCTGAAATTGATTTTAAAGAAACCATGGCACATCTTTTTGACTGTTTGCATTGTTCTCTGCATATCTTATATTTTCTCGCTCACATACTTCTATTCCGAAGTCATAGCCATTAGACTACATTAGTGGATTTTTTATACTTAAACCGATGTGTGTTTTTTTTTGTTTTTTTAATGTAACCGTTTTCAAACTGATATAAATTATTGCACAGTAAAATAATTAAATTAAACCAAAAATCATGTTTTTTTTTAAATTATTTAAATCAAGTAAAAAATCAAATATTTTACTTGATTGCTAAAATTATTCCAGCAAATTACCTAACAATTAAATGAACAAAACTATCGTAAAAACTTAATTTAACTTGGATATATTATGAAAGAAAATGTTAAAAGTTAGTAATTAAGTAATAAATGATATTGTAAGAAAAATGCCACGAGTAGAACTTGTTCGCAAAGCCTTCCTGTCTGTGCAAGACATTATTGCTACAAGACTAATCTCTCGCAACGTACAATATGACCATCTTCAAAACTAATGTTCACAGATTCCTAGAACCGTCCACACAGATATCCTGGCAAGTCTTTCATCTCATTAAAACTCATCTTCGAGTGGAATCTGATCTTGTTAAGTGATGACCCTTCTCCATAACAGCCACATCAATTCCTCTTGTATTGTATTTATTTAATTCAAATAAACTTTCCTGCCTTAACAGAATGCAGAGCCGACTTCGAAATCTAGTGGGTAGTGTGTTCTTCCAGTCCCCGTAGCTTTTTCTCACAGAGGAGATGTTGCTAGTCTCTTCCTGCGCTATCATCATTTTAATGGCAGGTGCTCAAATGAGCTCCAATTTATGGCTTCCTCTCTGTAAAACATTATTCTACCTACAACCCGTGTCAATTATTATCCCTTTATGCTTTTAAATGTAAGCAGAGCTTTTATGAGCATAGTTTATTTCTCATACATATCCAATTGTTGGACACGATACCAGGTGGCGGTTTACCTGGTAGCTATAATATAGTTGTCTGCAAGTACAATTTAAACAAATACTTATACTGCCTTTTTTAAAAACAAAAATTCTGCCCAATTTAATCTGTCATTAAAGACGTGTATTATAACGTCATATAAAATCATTAATTTATCGTCGAGTTGCTTTTTGACCTTGATAAATAATGTCTTAGTTTTAAAAAAAAATCTCTTACTCTTTTACATTGTTTATATCATTTTCTTCAGCACCAAAATAAACAAGAAAATGACAATTTTTATGATCAGAATTAGAGAAAGCAAGAACATGAATGAGAAGTGCGAGCCACGAGACTACTCTGCCCTGTACGCACCACCCCATCCACTTAAGAAAACCTCCCGCGTCTCCGGTTGCCACTCCTGTACAATAGACCATACCAACTCAACCCCTCAAAATATCGTCATCCCTCCCCCCTACCCACCACAAAATAACCCAGTTTTCTATCCACTCTCCCATCACCGTTCGACAACATTACTAACGCTACGTATAAAAAAAAACAAAAACATTTTTTTTTTTTGGTAAATATGGCTATCGAACCACCCATCCATTGTTATGTCTGTCTGCCTCATCTTATTTTTCTTTTGGATGACGGGTGCCGTAAGATACCGCTAATTTCCCTCTCTCCGTGGAACCCTGTTGGCAATGGGAGGAGATTGGTGCTTTAAATTATACTCAAGTACAGATAGTCGTCCGTTTGTCTACATTCGTATGTGTAACTCTCGACCTTCACGAGAGAAGGCAGATTTTAACTTACACAAAGAATATAGCGTACAAACCGTGAGCGAATAAAAGAGATACAGAAACACCGTATGGGTACAGACACACACAAAACAATAAATTACTACATCCCCGTTGGGTCATCGAAATTCGTTCGACACGTAGTGGGGATGATCTATACATTTGGTTAATCAACTTTCTCACAGTTACTGCATCTGGGGAGTCGCCGCGCTAAGCTCTCTTTACTTTCTTGACAAAATACAAAATCGACTTCGAAATCTAGTGTAAGTGTCCTCTTCTCTTTCTTACAGCACTTTGTTTTAGATAAGAAACATTGCGAGTCTTTCTTTATCTTATTATCTTAATGGTATGGCTCATCTGAGGTCCTATTTCAGCCAACTGACTCCTGTAGAACTAGATAGAATTACATAATTGGTCCGGGCAACGTCAAGCTAGCTGAACGATTATTATTATTAATAGTAGTAGTTTGTAAAACTAGAAACAAAAAAAAAATTTTTTATCAAAGCGAGAAGTATTTTTAAGGTAAAAGTCATTTATGTTAAATAAGTTCCAAAAAATATAAATTTAGCGAAAAGAATGCTAACTAACAAGCAAAATAGATGACGAAGTTAGATCACCCGGTTTGTGTCTTTAGTCGTGTAGAGTTTATGGCGTAACGAGATAGTTTGAGAGACACGTAGAAATGAGTCAAGAGTTGGCAGTCAGAGTTTAATGCCGACAGTCGTTAATCAGAGGAAGAGAGACGTAATCTCTTCGAGCAAGGGAGACTGTCAGAAAATGTCGATAGTAAAAACTAAAGCCATCGTGCAGCTTTAAAATGTAGAACAATTGATAAATAAATTTGCTTTAGATTTCGAGTAGTACGAATCTCTTTTTGCAAGGATTCATCAAATCAAGCTCTACCCAAGTATGGTCCTCAATTATAACCCCAGAAAACTATGTCCCTTTTTATACATCTGTTCATACCCTCATCACTAGAGGATCTAGATATTGACACACACACACACGTATATATATATATATATATATATATATATATATATATATATATATATTAGATTAGCCTGGGTGCCGGCGCTGCCCGAGTGATTGAAGGTGTGTATTGAGCAAAAAAAAAGTGGTAGTAGGCAGGCAGGCTCGAACCCGTACCGCGAAGAGGAAAGGAACGTGAAAAAAAGTAACTGTTTGCTGTTGCGTCCATCTCTAAACCGGAAGTGACGTAGGTTTTAATCAAAGCTAGACAACCGAAAAGAGGCGTGGACTTTCGAAAAAATCGGCGAAAAAAACGACCCCTCTCTGTAGAAAAGGGGCCAGTTGAGGGGAAAGGAATTAATATTTTAGCCAATTTTTCGATATTTGTTATCTGAAGGGTCAGACTTAAAACAATACCGATCTCCTGAAAATCCGTCGCCTCTGTTGAAAGGTTTAGGCAGAAATACGAACATACATACACACACATACATACATACATACATAACTAACTTGAATCTGTGAAATCGCCCATTTTTCAACTAGATCGATTGATTACCTGTTATAGTTGGAGACACACCGCGGTACACCGGACGGAAGCTTTGGGTGCTTCCCCGAGGTGATTCAGTCCACAATACACTGCAGTCTACACTATGCAGATCTTACTGTTGATTTTATAAAGTTATTTCTAGATATAATAGTTTGAATGAAAGTTTTAAATGCAAAAGTCAAGTATCATGCTTCAATTGTGTTTAAGCAGAAATATTAATTTTGAACGCCTCCCCTCATAAAAAATCCACTGTTTACATTAACTGCTTCGCTTTACTGCTTTTGCGGTTATAAAACTTCTCAAATGCACTTTTAGTAAGTTGCACTTTTTTTGTAAGGCTGTGTAAGGTGCCAACTTTTTTCAAAATCGTTTGTGACGACTGTTATCCGATTGTTTCGACTATCAATACTTATCGAAGATACCCCGATACAAATCGATCTCAGGACAGTGTCAGGCACAAAGTACCATCGTGTTAAATTTCATAAAAAAATTGGCCTTCGGTACCCAGATTTCAACACGTACGAATATGCCCGACTGGAATCGGATCTCAACTTTTTACAGCCGTCGCGAACATGGTTAAAATTACAATTGCATTACTAACCATCTTTCGTAGTGAAATACGAGACGTGTGTGTGTGAGTGTGTGTGTGTGTGTGTGTGTGAGAGAGGGGAAGGGGGGAAGAAATGAACACATATTGCTATTAAATGTCAACATATTGTTCTAATCCTTTCAACGAAGCCGTTTTCACTCATTTTGAGTTGACGTTTTTAACTGTCAACTTCGATGGCATAAACAACCTTACTCTGCTGTGTGCTTATATTTCAAGACGACAGCAACGCCGGTTTGATTGTACTTGTCTCCCTCGAGGTTGGTTGGTTGTTTTTGTTTTACGGCATATCAACCCTTTTCAGGTTATTTAATGCCGAATCCAGTTATTTTGAAGAAAAAGTTTTTAATAGATTTTTTTTTTTCCAAGTCGGTTTCTATTTAACCCATAGTTAGGACCCTAACAGGTACTACCACTCCGGGTCAGAGTGGACCTAGGAGCAATGTCAATTAAGGGGTGGCTCCACACTCCCCAAAGCCCGCAAGGTGGGGCCTCACCATCGGATATAGTTTTAGGTCATATCCAAGACCCTCTCTCGAAGACAACGAAATACGGATAGAAGATTTTAAATGTGGGGAGCCCAACAGCTCTTCTTAAGAAGATCATAACATTGTGCCACATAAAAGGAATCATGCAAAATTACTCCAGAATACAAGACAAAGAAATTAAAAAAAAAATAATCATAATACATGTTCCTTCCATGTGTTCAGATTTCTTAATTTCAGATTATCACTTTATATGCATTATATGCCGAAATATAATTATTGTAATAAGATTAACATAAAGTAACAATAAAAAAAATTAAATAAACGTCATCTGATCTAAATAGAAGATTATTCCACTTATAGATATTGCAAACAAAAGCTACTTGGCAGTTTTATGGCCAAATAACAATTGACTCCGTTTTTATTTTCCTTTTTAAACCATACGTTTACCGCTTGGTTTCATAACGAATCTAGCCCCTCCCCCACTGCTTTCGAAATCCATTTTACGATAAAAACAATTCTGGCGCCTTCTTTTATTTAGTTGAAACAAATATCTACGTTACCTAGAGATTTAAAAAAAAATCATATTTATAAATATCTGATCTTAAATGTATACATATATATCTAACTTGCCGTTCAAGTACGTATTATTTTTTATAGTCATTCAACGGCGTTTGGCGCAATGAAGATGGCATCCATGCAGACTAAATTTGATGGAATATAAGTGATATTAATACAAGATGAGTGAGATCTATAATGAAGATGCGTTCCTTTCAACATTAGTTTTATTCATCAGTTTTGCTTTTATTATCTGCGAAACAAAACGCATTGTCACTGAGGCTACGGTTATGAAGTACCAAATATATAGAGGGTATTTCTATTAAGGACGTGTGCAGAAAATTATGTCTAATATCAATTGGATACTAAAACAGATACTACACGTTGATTTATATATTTCATTTCGCGAAATAAGTTTAATAAAAATGTTAGGTACAAGGCCCATAAAAAAGTAGGGATGACTGTCTATAGTTATCCTTGTCACTTTATCTTTGATGTGTCTGTGCTATTTCTAACTAGGTTTCTAAGTCGCCATAATACCACGAGCACACCGTAACTCGCCCTACTTAATACTCCTCAAATCAAATATTTGTTTAAATAAAACATATATATATATAATTACAATAGAAAAATGCGAGCATGAAAAGTAATATGGTGAAGCTTAAACCAGGAAAGATAAAGACTAGTTGTTAAAACTGAAAAAGAAAAGGACAAGATATTCTAGTAAAAAATATAATTTATTACTTAGAATATTGCAGCATCAGGAATTGATTATGTTATAAATTGAATTTAAAAAAAATATCAATGCTGCAATATTTTATGTTATAAATTTATATTTTTTACTAGAATATGTTGTCCTTTTCTTTTCCAGTTTTAACTAGTCCTTTACTTTCCCATGTTTAAGCTCAACCATATTACTTTTCATGCTCGCATTTTTCTATTGTAATCCATGACGTTTTCCAAGCTTCCAATAAATTCACTTGTTCTTTGTTTAATTTCAGTCTTATTATTTTTTTGCCCGCATAAACACGTACGTAATAACAATGTACAGCACTCGTCTGCTTTCAGTAACCTCCATAATTATCTCCTTTTTATGCTTTCATTCTGTTTCACTTGCTACTTCTTTTAGCGACACAGTGAATTAGTAGCAACAGTAGTCGCTGCAACGATGTGGTTGCTATGGAAACCAGTTATAAAAAGCGTCTCTTACCTTCTTACATATTTTTAAGATTACCCTTAACATTATTTGTCATTTCTGGAATTCACGTATGGTTTCGATCTGAAATTTTATATCAGGTTATTTTTATTTCGGTGTACAAAATTTTAGAATGAATAAATATCTCTTTCTACATCCCTATTATATGAAAAGAACTTTGTGAGTGTGTGTTTGTTCCCTGTGGGCTTGAAAACGGCTGGGACGCCTTTTCCGAGATTTCACGCAAAGATACTTTATGTTCCTGGCAGTGTTCTTAAATAGTTTTTGTATCGGAATGTCTTTGATAAGTATCGATAATCGAAATAATCTGATGAAAAGAAGAAACCGGCAGCTTTAATCAAAGTTAACACCTTACACAGCCTAACACCACAAGTGCATTTGAGAAGTTTTATTACCACACAAGCCAAAAAGCCCAACATATAAATTCGACAGTAAGTTCTTTTATATAACAGAGGTGAGTTCGAAATAAATGTTTCTGTTTAAAGCGCAATTCAACCATGATACTTAACTTTTACATTTTAAACTTAAATGAAAGTCACAATCATCACACAAGCAGTAAGGTCAGACAAACTCAGCAGCAGGTGCTTTGATTTGAGAAGGGGGCATTCGAAATGAATGCTTCTATTTAGAGCATAGGTGAACCATTGTACTTGACTTTTCTATTTTAAACTTTAATTCAAGCCATTATATATATATATATATATATATATATAAATAATTTTATAAAATCAACAGTAGATTCTCTACAGTGCTATGTAAATTACTATGTATTAGGTTTTTATCATATATATGTATACGTAAAAAACGACATTAGTTTTGCACCAAACTAATATTATGGACTAAATCACTGCGAGGAAACATCTGAAGGTTCCTACCAGTGTTCCGAACTAGAGCAGGCAATCAATCGATTTGATTGAAAAATAGACGAGTTTACCGATTTCGATAACAATATAAATATGGGAGTGTGAAATATTGGTTGGTCGTCATTCAATTCTGGCCAAAGGAAGGGCACTCTACTAATAAATAAAAGAAATGCTTACGTATAAAAACCATGTTCGTAATAATTTATCATTTTTATTTACTTTAGTTGTAAAACGCTAAACAAAACGTGTTCTGTTATAGATCTTGATTCATCAAGAAGTCCTACATCTTCAAAAACTGTCCCGATTATAAGGATGCTATTTCTCAGCTTTGGTTTGATTAACCTGCAAAATGCAATACGTATACGAGCTATGTTCATATTCGCATTTAAGTTTTACTTAACAGCGTACCAAAACCTTCAATTATTTGAGTTTAAAGAGTTTATTTTATTCATAATGTTGTGTGGTTGTGCTTTGCATGTTATTTTAAACTTTCTTTTATTAAAAACTAGCGGGGGTACTTGGCGTTGCCCGGGTGTTTGAAGGTGTGCGTTGAGCCCCCCCCCCAAAAAAAAAGTATTAGTAGGCAGACAGGTTCGAGCCCGTGACGCGAAGGCGAAAAAGAAATTGAACAAAACCAGACATCTTACCTCTACGCTATGAAGCCATATGAAGTGAAAAGCGTTAAAATTTAGTAATGTTAATGAAAAAATTTGATTTACTAAGTGTATAAGTTCACGCAGGTGCACAGCAGAACGTTGGATGAAGGCCAGTTCAACTTTCCGTCGTTTCAATTATTTGTTTCCCCACGAGATTGGGGAGATTAAGAACCCCCGAAAAAGAGAGAACTCTCAAATTAATGGCATTTGTTTGATATGAAGGGATTTCCCCACATTGATGAAAACTAATTGCTTTCAAGATGTCCCGGCACGAAAGGCCGCTTACAGGTTTGCTTTGATGAGTTTCGATTTACTTATACGAAAAAGACGAACAAACACGCGAAAGGACGGAATGGAGGAAATTTTAAAGATGGGATAAAAGTCGATCAAAATAAATATAGAGACGACGTCCGTTCGCAAATCGTACATATTATAATCTAGGGAGTATATAAAAAGTTCTAACCGATAGTAACGTGGTCGAGAGCCTCTCCCTTAAACCTTTCTTGGATATACAAAACGTGCGACCCACTTTTGCTTTTATATATATATATATATATATATATATATATATATATATATATATATGGATTTAGTATAGAAAAAGCGGTTGCGTTTTTTCTGTATTTATGTCGACTGCAAAAAAAGTCAGAAACCACACAAGTCATTACTGATGATCAGGGTGTTATACCACATGCCAATCATTAACGCTTATCGTTGACTAGCCTTTGGATAAGTGATGCACCTCCTAGTAAAATAAAACTTGCAGCACATGGTATTTAACGTCTCTATATGAGGCGTGATTTGTTGGTCGGTTTATCATGCATACATTTTAAAAATAATCTTTGGCTTCCCCAACGTATCTTAATAAGGAACTGTTTGTCTGTCGCATTTTAGTATAGAATAGCATTTGTGTCACTATACGTTAAATGGACGGATCTTAAGGATATTCGTTGTTGTTTGTTTTAATAATTACAGTGTGGAATTTTATAGGGTTGTGTCATTTCTCTTTAAGTGTGTATCAATTGTTCTTGGTTGGATCTAAGCCGTTGCAAAGCAAAGAACATACACACACACATTATATATATATATATATATATATATATATATATATATATATATAAAGAAAATTAGAGCTCGTTAATTTTTACTACGTTAGTTTTTTTTTTATTTTGTAAAATTATGCAAATCGTGACCGACCTGGTTCTTGTTACAAAAGAATTCGGTTATTCGTTTGGCCAGAAAACGAAAAAAGGGATGAATGGGAGGAGAAGATGAAGGGTGAAAGAAAAATACTATGAGTAAGAAGGAGAAAGATAGAAGAATGAGGAATATGTAGAGCAGAGGCACATCGCTACGAAGTCTTTTGCAAACAAAGGAAAATGTGACCTATTTATACTAGTTGAAAAATAAGAACGAATAAGAAAAAGGATGGAGAAAAATAGTATTTTTTTTTCGAAAAGTATGAGCGGATGAGGAAAAAAGGAAAAATGGATAATTCATAAAAGCGGATAATAGGGCAAGAGGATTGGGAGGAGGGCAAGAGAATAGAATGGGGGAAACGAGAATGTCAAAAAGAAAAGAAACGGACGTGAAGTCGACGAGGAAAGGACGTGAAGTCGACGGGGAAAGGACGTGAAGTCGACGGGGAAAGGACGTGAAAACGACGGGGAAAGGACGTGAAAACGACGGGGAAAGGACGTGAAAACGACAGGGAAAGGACGTGAAAACGACAGGGAAAGGACATGAAAACGAGAAGGAAAGGACGTGAAGACGAGAAGGAAAGCAGGAAAGAAATACGAGTATAAAAAGCAAAGAGACGAAGAAGAAAAGAAAAGACGAACATGCTTGAAAACGAAGAGGAAAAGAGCAAGAGAAGAATGCATAAAAGGAGGAGAAACTAATGGATAAGATGGAGAGAAATCATGAGAAGAAGAACAAAGATAAGAAAAACGAGAAGAGGAAAAAGCATTTGTGGTTAATAATTAGCAGTTAGTAAACGTAAAAGGACTGAATAAATGGGAATAATGGCTTCGAATCTTTTGTGATCTCCAACTGGTAGTATGGAATTGTTCTATCTATACTAATTATGAGAGACGTGTCTATGTCTATTAGTCTGTGTTTATTGCACGCATGTCTCTTGATTACTTTCAATACAACAGCGTGATATTTGGTAGAGATGATTCAATACATGTACAGATTTGTCACCGAGGGGGTCGAAGTTAATTTCTTCTTTTATATATAAAGATCACCTAGGAAACATGAATCCACCATTAACAAGGGGTCACCTCTCATTTTAACGAGATGTCGACAATAGGTAAGTCGCATAAACCTCCATAGTTTATGAAAGGTAGTTTAACGACAGTTTAAAACATTTTACGTGCCCATTAATTCAAACGTGCGGGTTCTGAAAATGACCTTAAATAAGGGGCGTTTGGGGCCATGAGGCACTCCATAAATACCGCTGACTCGCAGGTCAACCCTGACCATGTATTATAAGCCTATTGGCGTCCTATTCATTATTAAAATAAAATCTTGCAAGGATGATATGAAACTGTAACCAGGGATATACACATATTTGCATCATATTTTGTTGTTCGAAATAAGCATTCTGTTTAGAGCACAATTGAGCCATGATGCTTGATGTTTGCATTTTACACTACATGTCAAACCATTATATAAAACTAATTTTAATAAATCAACATTATACTTTCTACAGTGCAATGCAGACTACAATGTATTGTGAATAAGTCACTACGGAGAGGTATGTGGCGCTTCCCCTTAGTGCAACGCGGTAGGTCGCTTACATGAGCAGGTAATTAGTCAATTTGCTTTTTTTTTAAAAATGGGCGATTTCACCGATCTTCGGTGAGAAGAAAATAAGGGAAGGTGAGAAATTCATTGCAAAGTCGCGTGAAAAATTTCGGGCAAAGTCGCGTCTCCTTACCAGTATTGTATAAACAGCAGACTTAATTTTAGGTCGTAAAAATGAGGACACTTTATAACTCGTTGATTAGTTATACTTCATGCCAAATTGATGGTTTACATGGTTAAATTTACGCTTATTTTTGCATTAAATAGTAATCCCTAACTGTCCATTTAATGTATATTATAATACGTATAAAAATGTATATGCAAAACTTTAGACCGATCGCCTGAGAAGTTTCCAAAAATAATCGGAATCGAAGGAGACACACATACATACTAAACGACATATAATAGACGTTTTGCGAAAATCAATTATCAATACGAGGAATTCGGTGTGAATTCTTATAGACCATTGCTTATCGAAGCTTTCATCTAACCTTTTAAAAAAGATTGCAAGCAAAAACTATTTGAAGATAAAGAATTATTAGATAAGTCTATTAACATTTAAATAATGAAGACAATGAGAAAATCGAACATTTTCATATGCCATTTACTCAAAAGAACAAACGCTCAAAATAGTAAGTACTTGCTGGACGTCTGGCGTTGCCCGGTCGTACAATACGCTTCAACGCGATATTTTAATTTATGCAGATTGCGTATGTATAGAACCAATCCTCTATCGATTATTATATATCACGAGGAATAATTTACCCTGTGGACTACTTCGCAAAAAAAATAAAATAAATAAAATAAATAAATAAAAATAAAAATAACAAAAATTAATTAAAAAAGAAAATAAATAATAATATTGTTAATCGAATTCCGTCTGCGTTTGTTTACAATATCACGTCAGATGATATTCGGGCTTGATGAATGTCCTGGAAAAGTCACTTCTAATTAATGTTTAGTTTTAAAACATGCGCACAAAGAAATCATTTGCGGCAATTTTAAATGGTACCTCTTCTTCTATAATATAGATCTCACCTGTTTGTTTAAATGTATGTATGTATGTATGTATGTATGTATGTATGCCTAAAATATTTGACAGTGGTGATGGATTTTCAGGAGATCGGTATCGTTTTGAAGACGACCCTTCGGACGATAAATATCGAAAAATTGGCCAAAAACATTAATTTCTTTCACCCTCAACCGGCAACTTGTTTTTACAAGGAGGGGTCGCTTTTCGAAATTCATCCCCTCTTTTCGATTGACTAGCCTTAATTTAAACCTTCGCCACTTCCGGTTTGGCGATGGACGCAACGGCAAAGATGTCACGTTTTGGGGGGGCTTTTTTCGTGTTTTTTCCTCCTTCGCGATACGGGTTCGAGCCTCCCTGCCTACTACAACTTTTTTTTTTGCCCAACACACCTCCAAACACCCAGGCAACGCCGGCCTCTCAGGCTAGTTGTATATAAGCGCCAGCTAAAGCGTTTGTTTTACTTCTTACTATATAAAATAGCAGAAGTTGGTTATTGATAGTAAAGCACGTTCGGACACGTCTAAACATAAAATGTACTACAAAGTGATAAAAAAAAATTATAATGGAAAGTGCGTTAAAATCAACCTTACACCACATTAATATTATACACACACACACACACACACACACACACACACACACACACACACACACTCTACAGTATATCAACCATTTTCGAATTTTTTAAAAAATATGAGTGCATGGTCTTCGCTAGTTATTTGAAAATCGAAAATTGATCTTGGGTTTACTTTCGGCAGTTCTGTAACTTTCGTTCATCACTTGTGTTGTGTTGGACTCCTAACAACCCCACGGGCGATATTTCTGACATGAAAATCTATCTCTACTATTATATAAAATTTAATTTATGTGGGTGTGTGAGTTCCGTTCACATAGGTTCCTAAATCGCTGAGCTTATCTTTTGTAAATTTCACACAAAGGTAACTTATAGGTCTGGCAATGATCTTAGATATGTTTCGCACAGAAATTCTTCTGTTAAATATCGAAAATCAACAAAATCCAATCCTAAACATCTTTTTTCTTATAGCTAAAAAAGAATAATTTGCACTGGGGAGATCTTATACGTTACACCGGCAAGGAATATAAAATCTTAGCAATAATTTTTCTTAAGAAAAAGAATTGACATCTGGAGATATAGCTCAGAAGAAAAAGAGGATTCGACTACAGATCGAATGGTCTCGTGTTCAAGCCTAGGTGTAACTCACCGTTTTATTTTTTTCTTCGTATTAATGAATTAAATTTATAATAAACTAGCCTGTGTGCCCGGCGTTGCCGGAGTTTTTGGAGGTGTATGCTGAGCAAAAAAGAAAAGAAGTTGTAGTAGGCAGGCAGGCTCGAACCCGTACCGCGAAGGAAGAAAAGAACGTAACCCTCCAAACGTGACATCTTTGCTGTTGCGCCAATCGCTAAACCGGAAGTGACAAATGTTTCATTGATGGCTAGTCAATCAAAAAAAGGGGATGACTTTCAAAAATATTGGCGAAAAAAGTGACCCCTCCCAGTAGAAAAGAGCCATGTTGAGTGAGAGAGAATTAATGTTTTTAGCCATTTTCGATATTTGTCATCTGAAAAGTCGGGCTTCATAACGATACCGATATCCTGAAAATGCGTCGCCTTTGTCGAAAGTTTTAGGCATACATACATACATACGTACATTTAAACAGACGGCTGAGATTTATATTATAGAAGATGCTTTTTCGAAACGAAACAGTGGGAGAAAACGGCAATAAGATATAAATGTAATTCGTTAAGAAGTCAACAGAAAAA
Organism: Euprymna scolopes; assembly: GCF_053919585.1. Taxonomy (NCBI): domain Eukaryota; kingdom Metazoa; phylum Mollusca; class Cephalopoda; order Sepiida; family Sepiolidae; genus Euprymna; species Euprymna scolopes. The sequence continues at coordinate 54,145,772 of NC_136514.1, read as the reverse complement.
TATCAGAACATACAGTGTTGTTCATAATATCGCAGCATATTGTATGTATCTGAAAACTCTATTCTTGGCATTGGTATTCATAATATTTTTATACTCAGAATAATTCTAGAAAGACATCGAAAGAGACCAGGTCATGGTTTCCTACATTCTAAGTCATTTTTGTGGAAACAACTGGATTCGAACTTGTGACGCCGAGATTATTCGTCAGCATCGTTAACCTCGTTAACCACTGAACCACCGTACATATACCCCGCGTCAACTACTGAATTGGAATTGATAGAGCCTGCTAAGATATTCTTATTGCATCAACGAATTAGTTACTAATATTCGTAAATCTGTATTTAATAAAAGATACAGCAGTAATTATTTTTTTTGTTACGGAGGCTATTTTAACATATCTTATAGGCACGGCCAAAACGGGAGGAGGGAGTAAGTATTTTTTGACGGCTCAACCAACACCCTTACACACACCTCCACTTTCTTTTCCACCTCCGCGACACGGGTTCGAGCCTGCCTGTCTGCCTACTACAACTTTTTTATTATTATCATTTGCTCAGCACACACCTACACACACCCAGGCAACGCCGGGTACCCAGACTAGTATATATATATATATATATATATATATATATATATATATCGACTGAAGTCATTGCTTAGTCATGTTACATGTTAATTTAGCCAAGGATAGTTCTATAAAATACCTTTGTACGTGATTAAGAGGGCAACTTCCTCCTGGTATTGCGAACATACTAATATTATCGATCCACTTCGTTGAACACTGCGGTAGGTTACCTTTTTTATTAGTCGCGAAAAAAAAAAAAAACATTAGAAAACAAATAAATACAACAAAAATGCATTACGGATATCGATTGGGAGAAGGCTGTAACGTTGAGAAAAATAAACGACATTACTTTCTTTAATTGCGGTTAATAAGATCTGCACATCGAATGAATTAAATGAGCACTCGGTGTTTTCTTTTTATTATTCTCTGTAACTTAGACTATGCATAGTTGGTAAAGAGCAATCTGAATTTATTCCAACGGTTCGAAGGAATGGGTATGTTTTAACTGTTACATTTTGTTCATTTCAAATTAGTAAGGCCAATATAATCGGTTACTAGTAGTTGGCACACGGAGAAAATAATACTCGTAGTAAAGCTGGATCTATTATTAATAACGGTTATGTAGAACAGGTGGATAAATCATATGAATTTAACAATTATATTGACCCTTTCATACATACTGTTGTCTACAACCGTGGCCTTCGGGCCAAGATAAAAGTGTAGTATATGTTACACTTCACTTTTTTGTTCACGGTTAGTGGATAAGAAATCCATCACCACCGAGACATTTTTAAACAAATTTTTGTTTCTTTTTTTTCTATGCAAAAAAAAAAAAAATGACCCTGGTGTCTAACTCTACCCTCCTGGGGGAGGCAAAGTAAATAGGAACTAGGAGATGTATCCGGCGTTGCCCGGTTTTAAACGTAGCGTTTAATTCCTTTAGAATAATGAAATTAAAAAAAAAACAGGAGAGAAACTGAGACATGTGGATGCGATTATTATGTTGTTTTTTCTAGACAGTTCACTGCTTGCAATTAAAAATAAAAACACTGTCACAGATCGAAACCAAAACTTAAAAACAATGAGTCAAGTACGATAACCATTAAACCAATTTGACGCGATCTTTAAAAAGTTTTTAAACACATTTCTATTAACATAAGGAAGCTGTCCTATGAACAATTTGCGCATGCACAGTCGTGAAACAGTTGACAAAAAATCTGATGACCCCCCCCCCCCGTGTCAGGGTTTTTTTTTTAATTTTGACTACTTTAAGGCCTTTTTTCTGAATAAAAAACAATTAAGTTTTCATCATGTTTTAATACACCATATATCACGTTCCAAGTCTGTAGATCAAGAATTTATTTAGTATGTAGGTGGAAATTTATTCTTACACACACATTCTCATTAATATACATATATTATACTTATTTTTTTGAGAGTCACTTATCACTCGTTACAAGCGCTTTCAGAAGTCAGCTCAACTTGAAGGCATGTGTTTTTTCTTGGGGTTTTTAAGGGCATCACTACTAGTCAAGGCCCGAACACCATTCGGGGATACGGGTTAATGAATGTAAGGTGGTAGTATAGTAATCGTTAATGGTGTAGATTGGATAGAATTTGATTATTTAAAGGGAGGCTCAAAAAGAAATTGTTTATATTGAACTTGAAGGCTACCACATTGTAGTGAACCGGAAAGCAGGCAAGCGGAACAGTGTTCCCCAGGAGAGCAGTTCTATGAAAGAAGCTTTGTTAATGGAATCTGTGTTTAGATTCAGACACATATAGATAGTGAGACAAATTATGTATAGTGGTTGTAAGTAGTCGAGTTTTTTTTTTGGAAAATCTGTCATGGGAGGACCATACATTGGAGCTCAGTCGAGCCATAAAAATAAAAATAGAACAGAGTTATTCAGACCTAAGAGTGACAGACAACGCCTCTAACAGAGAAGCAAGGGCTCCTATAAAATATTATTTCAGACATAAGTGTGACAGAACGACCGATGGACAACGTTTCTAATAGAAAATCAAAACCTTATCTGCAAAGGTTATTTCTGACTTAAGCTTGACAGAACGATTGACGAACAGATGATCTTAGAGACACATGGACGTATCTTAACGTGTGATGATAAATTTTAGTGTGACAGACCGACCAACGTACAGAACCGTTTCTAAAAATGCTTGCGATCACGCTTCAACTTCTGGCTAAATAGAATATTGTTTGCCATTTACAATGATCATTTTCTACAGTTTTCTTTTTAATCCAATTCTTGTTGGAACTAAAGCGAAAACAAAAACAAAAAAACAAAAACAAAAAAGAACTTTAAACTTTAAAAAAAGAAATATTTTAAAGTTTTTTTTTCCGTTCTTCGTCTCGAATCCTTCACATAAAATTAGCGGCTCATTGTTAATCGAGCTCTCAGCTTGGTGCCTCTATCCGTAAAAACATGCATCGTAACCGAATCTTTGTGTTACCAAATTACAAGAATTTCCCTCCAGATACAAAATGGCGCATACAAGAATCATCTCTAGCATTATTTCGGGCCAGTTTCATGCCTGTTTGCAACGACGTTGTCACGTTCAATTGGTTTTGTGCTAATTAAATTGTCAAAAGAAAAGAAATGCACTGACGATACTCCTATGAAGATCCGCTGATGAAAGGGTCGGTTTCTCAGGGGATCATTTGAATACTACGAATCCGCCTCTTTTTAGAAATATTTCCCGTCATGCATCATTTATTTTCTGAAGTACTGCTTTCCCTAGAGTCATTGACAAAATATGAAAGAAGAAACACAAATGGACAATAAGCATAACCAATTTTTGAAATCAAATCCGAGATGAAATGAAATAATTCGCAGTCGAATTAGACGTAGTTGCGTTGCACGTATTCGCCTCTTAATACACTTATAAACGTTCTTTGAAATAATTGTTAAGAAAAACATATTACAACACAAAACGATAAAAGTTATCTAACAGACTACACTCGGTAATAAAACACCGTTTAACGGATCATAACTATAAGCAAAGAGATCGCACCTCTTCCCGCATTATATGGGATGAGGTATCCCGTCACAATAGTAGTTGGAAATAAATATGAATTATTTTTCTTTCTATACATACTAGTACTTTTTGCTAATGCATTCATCGGTGTAGGAGTTGATAATTACTGCTGATCGGGGGATTCGACCCAGTCAAATGTCACCCTTAACTGCGAAGACTACCATTCTACCTCAGTCAGCAGCAATTAACACAAGAATTTTGGGAGTTTATGTACTTAAAAAAAAAAGTCGTCGAACATATATAATAAACAACCGTTTGATTCCCTGCACTGATTATTCCCGAAATGATGGAGCACTAGTGTTTGTAGATATTAAAAATATTTATAGTAATAATTACGGCATCCCCTTTAGAAACTCGGTTCTTATTGTCAAGCAATTTACGTTGGAATGAAATAAGACGATCGCTTAAGCTCATATGCGCAGATGATATCAAAATCACAGGATCACTCTCGGCCATCTTGAATGACATTTAAGCTTCATACAAATGTTACTTTCAACTATATTTCTCGCCGCGGTTAACGTTGACCGTGCGGATTGCTCCTTGCTAATGGAGTCAGAAATAGGTTCGTTGTCGGGTGCGAATCGTTGACTCTCTGCATTGATGATCCCCGAAAGGATGAAACACTGGTGTCTGTAGGTACTAAAAATACAATGCTTTAATTGGATTACATCTAATATATATATATATATATATATATATATATATATATATATATATATATATATATATATATAAAAGAGACTATGTCTGTCTGGCTGTCTCCATATTTTCAAACTATCTATTCTTAAACTAAAATTCGCAAAGCGGCGCTAAGGGCCTGAAATAATTAGATTTTTATGGACCCTTTATGGGTGTTTATCCGGTTAAAATTGATTTTAAGGGGTCAAAATTGAAAAACTCCTTATACATTTAGTACATTCATCTTAATTTATTTTTTAATTAGTTCATATGCGTGTAACGTTCAGACAGTCACTAGCTTTGAATGCTACAGTTTCGCTTTCAGTTTCGATTCTAGCTGATGGCACCCGAATACTTTTTTTTTTTACTTTTGAAATCACGACCCTATAATAATAAATACGAAATCTAGACAAATTACAATATTATATTTAAGCGTATTTTACGACCAGACAAAGCCGGGCACTCCCAACCCGCAATCTATTATATATATATATATATATATATATATATATATATATATATATATATATATATATATTAGAAGCTGAGCCCGGCTTTGCTTGGGTCCTATATACTGTTCATAACTTGCCCTACGTGTGAATATATTTCATGTAAGATTTTAAATGTTTAGACTAAAATTTGTCTGACTAATTTCGTAGAGACCGCAGAGGTGTTTTCTTTTTAACTTTGATCCCAATTTTGACCCCTTAACATTTATTATTTTGGTCTCAAATCAAAATACAAAGTTATACCCATGTCCGAGTTACCTATATATAAAATTTCAAGTCTTTAGACCCAAAACTGGCGGAGAAATTTGGTAGAATCTGTAATGGTCAACTCTTTCAACGCTGACCTTTTGGCAGTCAAAATTTCGTCCCCAAATGATCGAAATGCTTGCTGCATGTCTGAATCCCCGTTGTGTATAAATTTCAAATGTTTAGACGTAGAATTAGCGGAGTAGTTTGCTAGACACCGCCGAGGTCAAATCTTTTAAACTTTGACACTTGTCAACTGTCATTTTCGACCCAAACCAATTAAAAATGTTTGCCCTATCTCTGAATACCCTTTATGAAAATTTCACATGTTTAGACCAGAAATTGGCTGAGTAATTTTGTAGAAACTGCAGAGATCAAAATGTTGTTTACTTTGACCCCAATTTTGACCCCTTGCCATTTACTTTTTGGGCTCAAATCAAATTAAAAAGGTTTGATTCATGTCCAAGTAACCTACATTTAAAAGTTCAAGCGTTTAGACCAAACATTGGTGGAGAAGTTTAGTAGAGTTTTCGAAGGGCAAATTGTTGAACTTTTACCCCTTGACAGCCAAATTTCTGGCCGAAACCCTATCAAAACGATTTTCCCAAATCTCAATATTCCTTATGTCAAATCTCGAGTCTCTAGATCGAAAATTGTCAGCGTTATTGGGTAAGGAAATGTACATAGACATTTTCTCTTTTATAGATATATAGATATACATAACGCAATCATGAAGAGAAGACTTAAATTCATGATTAAAAACGTTTAAAATAAAGTTAACGATATTAAAAGAAGATAAGAGAAAATGGGGGAGTCAGCTGACCGGTTTCGCCCTCGCTTCATCAAAGCTGTATTGAGGGATTAGTTTTGGGGTAAAAAACGATTGGGAATCGAAAATATGTACACATCAAATCACGTTGAGTTAAGTTATGTATGGGGGAAAATGGGGGAAAGCGTTTAAATACAGCAACATTATATTACTCGGAGATACTAGAGACTAATCACGGTCAAACCAAAGAGGCATTCCTTCTGTTTACAGAGGGAAGGCCTTTTCAACTGAACGTGAACAGTCTCCAAGATCTTTAAATGAAATAATGAATGAGCACGACTCATAATTGAAGAAGAGTTCGTGCTAAAGTTCGCTGCACAAGACGCATTTTTTTTTATAAGATGGTCAGTAATTGAAGACCCGTATGTATTGGCAATTACGTGTGTGGTTTGGTATGCCTCCATTTCTGATTTTGGTAGGTACGTGTTGTTGGACTCTTCCATCCAATCTTAATGTTGCTCGACCCACGTAGTTGGCACTGCAACTACATTAAAAATTGTAAATTACATTATTATTATTATGATAGGGGGATATATGCGTCAACTCGTCATTTTATTCATCGTTCTTTACTTAGCAAGGGGATTTCTGGGTTTTCAGTAGTAATTAAGGGATTATCGGCCTGATTGATTTTTGGGTGGAGAGGAAAAGGGTGACTTGATTTCGATGAGATTCAGGAATTTTTTTACACCTCTGTCTTTTAGCATTTGAATCTTATTTAAAACACGTCTTCGTAATTAATTTTAAACTATCTACTATTATGTAAAAAAATGTATTGCGCGCGCGAGACTGTTCCTATGAACTCGAAAACGACTGAGTTGATTTATTTTTTTAATTTGATTATTTTTATTATTGGAATCTCTTCGATAATCGAAATAATTCAATGAAAGAATGAACAGGTTATTTTGACCAAAGTGAACACCTTATACAGCCTAACATCACAATTGCATTTGAGAAGTGTTATTACTGAACAAGCCGAAAAGCCCGACACATAAAATCAACAGTACGTTATTTGATATGACAGGAGCGCGTTCGAAATGAATGTTTCTGTTTAAAGCACAATTGAAGCCTGATATTAACGCTTTCATTTTAAATTTGAAATCAAGCCATTGTATATAAAAAAGTAATTTTATAAAATCCACAATAGTAAATTCTCTACAGTGCAATGTAGACTACAATGTATTGTGGACTAAGCTCCCTCGAAGTGCACCGCGATGGGTCCTCAACTAGAGTAGGCAATCAATTGATTTAATTGAAAATTAGACGATTTCACCGATTTTGATGACAATAAAAATATGAGAGTGTGGAACATTCGGTTATCATTTAATCCTGGGCAACGTCAATTTTCCTCCTTAGGCCTGAATAAAAATAATTTAAAATCACAGTAACTGCGAGAACTTAGAAATTATACTTAATGCACTGAATAATAAAATACTAAACGGGAGTGGAGAAAATTACTAAAGTGCGTTGAGAATGTCACTAATATAGCAACAAGACAACACTGAGACCTAAAATCTAACGATTAGCAGCAACCCACCATTTCTCCATAGAAGAATGTCTCTCTGTCGAATGCGACGTTGTATCACGCACCGCATAAATATTACATAACTGAATGGCTAATAAAAACAGACTATGTGTGACAGCTCAGTATTATAAATCAAGAAGAATAAAGATGCTACAATATTTAGAAGTGTTGGTCCTAGACGAATGCGACATTAGCTGACTATAACTTTTAAGCGTGTGCGGACGTGAGGTAGTATACGGCTGAACGCGAAAATGGTGAATCCATTTGCGCGCGTGTTTTCTTACGAATCAAGCAGAGTCCAAGGAATGTGTAAAGGGGTGGATCAGTTGACATCAAAGCTTTAACGTAGCGAGCGAGTTTCCCAGCTGTTCACGGCATGGCTTGCGAAAAGACTTAGATGTGAAGGTAAATATGACACACGGCATACTCTTGTCTTTGGCTTGGGTGGGGGAAATAACAGTAACGTGCGTGTGTAAGCATATAGACTGATCTGAAGAATATATGATGATTGCAACGTCTTGTCAAACGAGTGCCAATCCCGCAGGCACTTAAAGTCCATGAGCCCAAAAATGACTTCACACGCTCAAGCAGGCATGCCATTGAAGACGGTCATTAAGATCAATTATTACATGCTTCCAGCATTTCAATCCTACACACGTCACAATTTTTCCATCGCCACAGGACCACTTTTATAGACAAATGCTTGAGGGAATATCTATACACAGATGATGTTACAGAGTCTTAGCTATGTACGACAGCTAAGTCTCTCTCTCTGTTAAAAATGTTGAGATCCAGCAACAAACAATAGCAAGATAGCCAGCAACAAGTTAAACTGCAGACCAGCTTAATGCCGGTACTGGTATCCCGCTTTATGTTTTTTTTAAATCAGAGATTTGCTTCTCCTAGAAAGGTTGCCTCCACCACGGCTTACAGGAGTCCTCTCCACCCAAGCACACACAGTGCTAGTTGGCCATTGACCCCGACCTTTGGAAGGTCTTGTTTTTAATCCTTCAGGGAGACTAGCCACCCTCCTCACCAAACAAGTCTGGTGGGAGTACCAGTTTAGTCGCCGGTGACCCTACCATGAGGCAGGTAATACTGGGTTACATGGTACCAGTAGCATATGACATGACATACATATATACCCCCTTTCATACACACACACAATATATATATATATATATATACATATATACATATACACACACACACACACACATTAGTGGTCTGGACAGGCCACAGATGAGACAACCGAAGCAGCAAAACTGAGGCTGCCTGCCAGGACTCTATATATGCAAATGTAGGCAAGTTTGGGAATATTTTATTGGTCTGAAAATATAGGTTCCGTTCTACCAATTGTCATAAAACTTTAACCATGGAATATTATTATAATCTTCAAAAAGCCTGCAAATTTTCATGAAGTTTCGTCCTATAGAACTAAAGATATGAGCATTTCAATATTCAATCTGGCTACGAATATATGTATATATATATATATATATATATATATACCAAATTTTTTGGCAATTTTATAAGTTCGAAACCTCAGCGACTATTAATCAGAATTTAATAAATGAAGCCTCGTTGGAAAGCTAATGATCTGAATTGTGTAGTGGGCTATGCGATCTTTACCTTTAAGGTCGCACATTAAGATCATCCAGAGCTTATTTTTGGCATTTATTTTTACAGCCATAAAATGTCACAATCAGTCATTTGTTTTTCTAGTTTTACATATAAATGACAAACTATCTAATATTTCCCCCAAACTTCATTGACGGGAGACAAAAACATGCTGTTATGGTTTCAAATGATTGAAATTATTATTTCAAATCATTTGAAACCATAACAGCAAGTTTTTGTCTCCCTTCAATGAAACTAAGTAGAGACTAAATTCAGAATATTTCTCATATTATATCTCCCCTCTTTGGTTTTCATATATAAAGTAAATTTCACAGTGAATAAGGATTATTTGATATTGGATAGATTCATAATCGTACTCTATTATAAGAGTTGAGATATAGTATGAGAAATATTTGGAATCAAGTCTCCTCTTGCTGTTATTTAAACTCATTTGAAACCATAGCAGCAAGTTTTAGTCTCCCCTGCATGAAGGTCAGAGGTTTTGGGGAAAGATATATATTAGTGTCGGGGATATTTATCAGAATCTGGACTTTTAGAGGTATCGAACTCGGTAGTGGAAAATGTTGTGCCTATTTTTCGATGCTAAAACTATAAACTATTCATTATTTTTCGTTTAAAACTAAATTTACCATTACTGGTACAAATGAGGAAATCACAAAGAATTTAAACTACTCGTAAAATTAAAAGTTATAATTACCATTCCGCAAGTATATTTTACGTTCGCTTAAATATATAAACATCTTACATAGATTTTACTGTAATCCGTATATTGACAAACAAAATAAAATATGGATAAATACTGAGAGCTTTTCTAAGAAAAAGTTAATATATTTGAATCCTCTCAGCACTTATATATATATCCTACGAATCCTGACGATGGTGAAACGGAATATTTCTGTAGCTTAATTACCATATATATATATATATATATATATATATATATAATTTAAAAAAAAAACTTACTAAATTTTATTCATTTGTTTTTGTTTGCGATACTTTTTGAATAAATCAAATTATTTATACGAAAGTGCATTTTTACAAAACTACGAGTTGGGAATAATTTTCCTTTTACCAATTTGATACCCTCAAATGGGGTGCGGCATATGTATTCTTTGTAAAATATAATTATCCACTTACACGTGTTCCGCAGTCTACTATCATCTGCCATGCAGCCAATCCGATGAGTCGTTGACGACGAAACGTGTCAGTGAATAATTAAAATTTAATAACTTACTATTAGTGCGTGCAAAAGTAATGATTTTGTCGTTCAACTTTAATGTAAAAAAAACAAAAAAACAAAAAAAAACATTTTTGCACCAACCTAATATATATATATATATATATATATTACTGATGGGACAATACCTATATTCTCCCGATTCAAATAAAATTACCGATTCCGAACTTATTCTCGGTTCGGATTTTTTGTAAATTTCTTCAGATTTAACTATAAAGTTGATACTTTTTTATCGATTACCGTAAAAAGACAGGTTCAATATGCAGGTATATTCTCAAACATGAAAATACACTTGTGGAGGGATGCTCAATAGATTTTAGTTTTACTGGTAGTTTAAAGTCAATAAATATTTGTTTTATCATTACTACCTGCACCGGGAGATTTTGCTTGAGTAAAAGTAAATAAAAAAGACTTAAAAGAATCGTTTTTTTTGCATCGAGAAATAGACACACATTTTTTCCGATAGCCCCAAAAGTTAAGACTTTTCCGGTCTCCAGTTCGTCGTCTGCAAAGGTCAAATCTTTTAACTTTGACCTCTTGGCAATCAAATTTTCGCTCTAAAAAAGCTGCGTTTTTGAAACCCCTTTATGTAAAATTGCAAAAGGTTTAGACACAAAATTGGTTGAATAGTTTACTAGAGACCGCAAAGGTAAAAAATCTGTTGAACCTTGATCCCGTAGCAGCAAAATTCTCGGCCAAAAACCGATTAAAAAGCTTGCACTATGTCTGAATACACTATGTAAAATTTCAAATATTTAGACCAAAAATTAGCTGAGTAAGTTGGTAGAGATCGCAGAGGTCAATAATTTAAAATTTGGATCCTTTAACATTCAATGTTTTGGGCTCAAATAAAATTTAAAAAGTTTGATCTATGTCTAAGTGAGTACATCTAAAATCTGAAGTGTTTAGACCCAAAATTGGCGGAGGAATTCGGTAGAGTTTTCAACCGTCAAATCGTTGAACTTTTACCCCTTGACAGCGAAATTTGTAGCCGAAAACCGATTATAATGATTTTCCCAAATCTCAATACCCCTTATGTCAAATCTCGAATCTGCACACTGAAAACTGACAGAGTAGGGAAATGTATACACGCAGATACAATTTCACTTTATATAAGTTATTGTTTTTAGGAATACTAGCATAGCATAATATATCTATTATGGTTAATAACGTAAAGAAAAAATGTGATTATCATTGATACCGCGTGTTTAAGAAAGTGATATAAATAGATAAGAATAAAGCTAGAGCTCTTTTCTAAGGAAGCAAAACGCAAATTGGTATCAAGATTATTCCGTGTAATTTAAAGATATGTGTGAGTCGCGTTTCAATCCTGACTTGAGGTAGTTGCCTGTCTAGCCGCACTGATGAGCTGTGAAACAGCGAAACAGTACTGTATGTGGATGACTAATATATATATATATATATATATATATATATATATATATATATATATATATATGTGTGTGTGTGTGTGTGGGTGTGTGTGTGCGTGCATGTGTGTTTATATATTTCTGTATATGTGTATGATTTAATGCATTATATATATATATATATATATATAATGCATACTAGCAAAAGTACCCGTCGTTGACTGGATTAAAAACAGCCTACAGCAAATGGACTCTGATTTATGAAAGTATGATAGATTATGAAAAGGAACGGTTGTAAAGAGATAGCTTCGGATTTTGGGATATCAAAACCAAGCCAAAATATGATGAAAGTAAAAATAAAATAGATAAACCCCATAATTTATTATACCATACCTATTCACGCTGAAACACTTATCACAATATTCTGTGGATCTATATTAAAAAACCTTGTTCAACTTTGTGACATATTTCCATTCTATGAAGGTCAGGTGCGAACGAACACCCCATAATTTTATTATACCATATTTCTTCACACTGAAACATAATTATCAAAGTATACTTACGCAGATAGATATGAGAAGTCTTTATTAAAGTTTGTGCCTATTTACATTCTATGGAGGCCAGGCGCGAACGCAGATCCCACAATTTTATTATACCATCCCTATTTTAGTTAAAACATACTTATAAAAGTATTCTTATGTACATCTATATCAAAAACACTTGTAAACGTTTTTTTTTTTTAATTTTTTTAATTTTTTTATTTCCAAACTCTGTGGACCAGGCGCGGACGCAGACCTCACAATTTTAATGAACCACCGTTCTGCCAGATCAAACATACCCATTCCTGTGTCTCGATACATTTTCTATCATTATATGTAATCAGTTTTTTAAAATAGTTAACCATATAGGAGCCTTTTCGTGACCAGACACACACGCACACACAGACACTCAACTTATATATATATATATATATATATATATATATATATATATATATATATATATAGCCATATACACTTGAAAATTCAGTATGTTATTGCTATACATCTTATGAGATGACTGAATAATTATTCTGGTGTCAGGATCACATGACCAGCTACAGTAGGAATTGGAATACACCTTTACTAAAGCCTATTTGCAACAGCTGGTTAATTTCAAAAATGTAATCTGGATGTGAAGACAATAGAAGAACGATAGACAATAAAATATTTTAAACTTAGAAAATGCCACAGAAACGTATGGAATGCTTCAGACTGCTTTTGGACTATCTTGCATGAATCGAGCATCAGTTTTCGAGTGTCATAAGAGATTCAAGGAAAACGGAGTTTGTGGGGAATATAAGGAGTAAGGAAGTCAGAACACCAGAGGTGTTTGGCTAAATAAAGAATGTCATCGTGTGTCTGGCAGGACAAAAGTGCACGGTTTTATATCAGTATGGGAACTGTACACGCAATTATTTGCGAGGAACTGAAGATGCGGAGGATTTACGCAAAGTTTGTCCCAAGGGTGCTCCATCCTTGGCACAGACTATTTGACCAAGATGGGCATCAAGACAGTACCTCACCCTCACTATATGTAAGACTCTGTTGTCTGTGACTTGATTATTCCCTAAGCTCAAGGAAACCCTTAGAGGCTGTCGTTATGGAGACAATTTAGATGAAAGAGGTTGTCACGAAGGTCGTTGACACGCTTACACGAGAGGAGTTCCATAGTGCGTTTCAGAATTTGTTGCATTGCAACTGAGGGAGATTACCTCGAAAGGGACTAGAGTTTCATGTGCGTACTATCAGTAAAAGTACGTGCCTGGAAAATTATTGAACGCACCTCGTACGTCCTCATGCAACTTTACTAACTGTGAATCTATTATTAGAATTTGTTTGGGAAAACTTGACCTATCCCGAATATTTTCCTGGCTTAGCTCCATCGGATTATCATTTATTTCGTTGATTACTATACTATCCAGATGATCTTAGGTTAACGTCATGAGGGAAGATTGAATACGAGTTTAAATAATATTTTCACATCAAAACGTAAGAAATTTAGCAAGCAACGCATTGTTTGACAGCTCGAATAAAAGCATAGAGAGGGAAGCTCCTTATGAACAATAATTGCTAAAACACAGCTTTTTATTTTAAAAGTTATAGAATAATTGGCAAAAAAACCTTTGAACCGACGTATTATAAAAGATTGTTACAATACATCAAGAGTAACAGACGATACAAAGAAAAAATAAAATCCAGAATCCACAAGCGTAGGATTATTTAATAGGGCAAATGAGATTTACATATTGAACAGCTTATCGGCGATTTTAACGTGGTGCCTATATATATATCTCACTATATAACTGTACATTATTTAATCTTTAAAAAGAAAAAAAAAGCTGTTTATTTTTAAACAATATTTAGGGGATTAAACTAGGTTTTAGGTCAATTTTGAGATTAACGCCCACGGTAATTTTAACATAGATACCTTTAACCATGTCTAGACAGAGGGCGGATATAACTTACAAAATAATAGGTGGAGTGAGATAAGTAGCCAAAGCGATAGATATCAATGATAAAGAGGAGGGGGTACAAAAGTGTGTGTGTGTGTGTGTATATATATATATATATATATATATATATATACACACACACACACTTTTATATATTTCTGTAGAAATATATTTTCTTATTATATATCAATCCTTATTTAAGAAGCTCAATGAAATTACAGAGCAATATAGAGAATAAGTGACAAAAAGATATATATCAAAATTCATCTAGTGACATATGGCCGAGTGGTGCTAGACGTTGTATCAAAGTTTACAGTTACCCAAAGGTGCTGAGTTCAATCCTGAACGAAGGCAGTGAAAAAGTAACATTGAAAAACAGAGAATCAGCAACTATGCCCCAAAGCCTAGCTGGAGTCCGAACACGGTACCCCCGTAATAATAATAAAGGGTTGGGTTCGAGACTCCTAACAAACCGTTCACCTGACGAAGGCCGGAGGGCAAAACGGCTGAAACGTTGTGACAATAACAACCAAGATGAGGAAGTCAGTCCGACAATCTCAATCAATGAAAACAACTCATCTAAAAAAAAAAAAAAAAAAAATACAGACAATTACTATCAAAATTCATGATGTTGAACATCTTATTTATTACTTTAATTCAGATACTGTCAAGAATTGTATAAGTCAACTGAATTTAAGGATTAAATTATGAGATGGGTCAACATCATGAATTTTGGAATATAACTTTTTGTCATGTATTTTCTCTCTCTCTCTCTATATATATATATATATGCAGTATTTTAAAGAGATATTTTGTGAAATATTACGAATGACGCCTGTCTGCATATTTGTTGCGGATCCTTTCAAAATGCTATTAAAACTATATTTTATCACGTGGTTACTGGCAAAAGGTTAATTAAGCATGAATGTTTTAGTTTGTTATGAATACCTAATAATATGAAGATGGCTTGGCAACGAACCGAAAGTAATAGAGTACACAACGAATGCAGCACATTTATATGCTAGCTCCAATTTTAATTAAAAAAAATAATAAGCCTAAAACCAATGAAACATAAAATTTGCACACAATATGTAGTATTTAATGATATATACATTATATAGATATTATATGTATATAAATGCATATAAATGCACGCACCTACACACACACACACACACACACACACATATATATATGTAAATGCACGAACTTACAAATTCATACATGGATATGCACGTACACATCCACATATATTCAGGCATATATATGCAGATGCACACATATACATGTATATGTACGTAATGTGTGTGTGTGTGCACGTACACGCACACACACACACATATATATATATATACGCATAGGTATGCATACATGTATATAGACATACATATATACACACATACCTACACACGGTAACTTAGATATACGAACATTTTTATACACATTTACGTACACACACATAGCAACGTATATATACACAGGTCTTTAAACACATCTATACATATATGTGCACGTATACAAATATATAGGTGTAAATATATATATATCAGTATACACATATATGCACATTATATTTACATAATATATAGATTAATCGTTTGTAAGATATAGTCTGTGCGTTATTACATTTTTTAGAGGTGTGATATAAAGAAAACGGGCGCTCGAAATAAATGACGGAATATCTTAAGATATAGCGGCCACATTTATTTGCTAATATTGCTGGAAGAGGCATGAATACGAATGTTAACCTTAACTATTTACAAAATAATCAACGTACTTAGCAATATGGGTCAAATATACTTTAAATACGTCTATCTCCTCATTTGTAAAAAAAAAATGAAAAATAATCCCCCCCAAAAAAACAACAACAAAACGAGTATTTACATTAGTTAGCACATCTGCAGTGCCCCCAGTGGTTGGCTGTCAATGAAATTTATTTGTATACGTATACTTCTCAATGTTTGTGGTTAGAAGTAGAATGTGTCGACTGGTTTCACGAACGAGACTTCTATGGATTTTCGAGCCCGTATTAGAAGGTGGCCAAGTGGGGCTCGACCAGAGTTACAAGCAAGTCGGACATATTGTAGAAGCATGGGATCCCGATTGTAATGATTGGAGGCAAGGGGAAAAGGGATAATGGCCGACAGTGATTGCTATCGGAATTCTTAACAAGTTATTCCTGTTGTGAGTGGCTTTATTTGTGAACAGTGACCTTTTATGTAAAGCAATTAACTTTGTCTGAGAACGACAAAAGATGTGTTTACATAAATGTCCCCTGGGCGAAGACAGAGAAACAAGAAAAGGAGGAGAAATAATAAAATAAGGGAGAAGAAGCAGGAAATGGAGAAGAAAAGTTTGAAGAAAAAAGAAAAAGGTTGAAGAGAAATAAGAAAAGATTAAATAAAACGTGGAAGAATATTTAAAAAAAAAAAAAGACAAAATAAAAGGAAAAAAAACCCAGCAAAATCGGTGAAAAAAAGGACACATAAGAAACAGAAATAAAGACAACGACAAAGAAAGACAACCGCAAAAGAAAACAAAAAGATGAAGATGTGAAAAAGATGAAGATGTGAAAGAAAAAAAAAATTACGGGAGTTGACGAAAAGGGACGCTGACCAGACCGAGAAAGAAAGGACAACGCACATAGAAAATACGCTATAAGTTATTGGTAGGCCGAATTTGTACAAATAGACGACTAAAATGTAGAAATTATGTAGATAGAGAGAAAGAAGACAAAGACGTAGAAAAAGAGGTTCGATGTAGAAAAAGAAAGCGAAAGAGAGATATAGAAAAAGAAAAAGAAAGAGAACATGAAGGGGGGAGGGAAGAGGAAAGGAGAATACAAAAAGAAAACGAAGAGAGACAGATCATGAAGATAAAGAGAGAGAGAGAGAGAGCGCGCGAAGACGAAGCCATAAAAGAAGACTATTAGAGAGAGAAAGGTCGTGAAGACTATTAGAGAGAGAAAGGTCGTGAAGACTATTAGAGAGAGAAAGGTCGTGAAGACTATTAGAGAGAGAAAGGTCGTGAAGACTATTAGAGAGAGAAAGGTCGTGAAGACTATTAGAGAGAGAAAGTTCGTGAAGACTATTAGAGAGAGAAAGAGCGTGAAGACTATTAGAGAGAGAAAGAGCGTGAAGACTATTAGAGAGAGAAAGGACGTGAAGACTATTAGAGAGAGAAAGAGCGTGAAGACTATCAGAGAGAGAAAGAGCGTGAAGACTATCAGAGAGAGAAAGAGCGTGAAGACTATCAGAGAGAGAGAGAGAGAGAAAGAGCGTGAAGACTATTAGAAAAAGAGAGAGCGTGAAGACGAAGAGAGAGAGAGGGCGTGAAGACGATAAGAGAGAGAGAGAGAGGGCGTGAAGACGATAAGAGAGAGAGAGAGAGGGCGTGAAGACGATAAGAGAGAGAGAGAGGGCGTGAAGACGATAAGAAAATAAAAAGATGAGAGAAAAGAAAGGGGGAACGTATAAAGAAACAAAGAGGTACAAATGGGAAAGGAAATCTAATTCATCTTTTGAAGAAGAATATAAAGAAAATGAAGCCAAGATCTTAAATAAATTCAAAAAGAGGAAAATGATACTTGGAAAGAGTTGACTGCATGGAATTTTACTGTTGACAACTAAATGGAATGAAAATTCTCTTGGGAAAGCTATGATGGAATTTTGATTACACAACATTCCTCCACCATCGTTGAAAAATACAAACCGCGGAGATAATAGAGCTTCATCTGAACAACTTTCACATAATACAAGAATCTATTCGGAATTGACAAGGAATCATTTTACTTTCTGTTACGGTCTTCTTGTAAAGACAATTTTTACAATTTCGGTAAAATAATTTAATGAATGGAAATATCTAATTACATCGTGGAACGATAAAAGTGTCGCCCTTAATAAAATAAGACTAGAGTTTTATTTTTAAAACTTATCGAAAAATCAATTCAGGTAACTTTATTGTGTAGTAGAGATGACACCTATTCGATGTAGCCGCCTTCAGCATCAATCACTGCCTCGATATGGATCCGGAACTGGGTTCATATTTTTTCCACAAGCACTGACGGGAACTCGACGAATATTCGGCGGTTGGCGCCGATTAGGATGGCTTTGGTGTTGTGAGAGGTCATGTTGGTGATGTTGCTTACGTATGACCAAACGAAGTAGTCCATCGGGTTCAGGTCAGGGGAAGACACAGGAGAGTAATATAATGTGAGATAATTTTCCATTTTGATTTAAATGAAATAGCGGCAATTTTTCACCTGCTAACACAAAGTTTTTTTTTTTTCAATAATTCAATAATATTCAGGTAATTCCGACTGCATAATTTCGAAGCTACGATTGCACTTATTAGAATTGATAAAAAAGAAATCAGACGAAACCATTGTTCCTTTTTTAATCTTAACACTCCATTTATCGACTACAAAATATCGTCCCAATTCTATAGAAGCGCCGAAAATATTGCTGTTTTCTGGGTCGAAATCTTTTCACCCCACACTGGTTAAATTACTTTTTATTTTCATCTTACATTTGTTCTTTTCGGCTTCTTACATCAGATGGCTTCATGCATTGTCAAAAATATTTTCTATAAAAAACAATCTTAGATTGTTGTTACGGTGTTATACAAAAAGGAGTTCATTCTGAAGTTTGAACTGCCATTGTGACCTTATCGTTGCTGCAGGAGATTTGTATACATAATTACTTCAAAGAAAGCTTGAAAACCAATTGTCTATCTTTCAAAATATGTTAGAACTGACCTTGTGGCAATCCCGTTATGTAAAACCATAAAAAATATGCAATTAAATTACATGATATTTAAATTCGTAATAATACATGGCTGTTTATTAATGCGAATATGTCAGAATCCTATTTCTCTGCACTTGATACAAGTTTCGCACTGCCTTGATAATCGTTGGTGTTAGTATTTGTTCTTCCCAGTTTCTTGAATCTTAGTCTTGTAACGATACACAGACTTTTACATACGAGACTCACACGTTGTATGCTATCTACGTTGTAAGAAACACAGAAAAAGTAATAACTTGACTACATTTTTTTAAACAACCACACTATTTCCTCACTCTCCCGCCACACGTGATTTCTCGTTACGTCTGTGACGTCTCTGACACGATAGTAATCATAAACGTGATCGTCTTCTCGAACGTGCTCTCTCCCTTTTTATAATCTTTTCCCTTACTGTGAAGTGATTTCGCTCACGGCTCGGTACTTGCATGTAGCCGCCCGCGCTATGTTACACTCTGGGCCTTTCCTTAAGCATCTTTCTTTTACACAACTAACAATAAAACAGCGGTGTCCTACCCATAGAAGTGTTTTCTGTATTAAGAGGTTTTCCGTAGATGATGGACATGCAGCTTTCATTATTGTCTTACTGATGAGCACACCCTGCCAGACTACATTGCATAATCTTAAGTGGCGTTTCAGATAGCGGTGGAAACGTTACTTTAATACAGAATATGGTCCACTATTCCAATCACAGCAATAGAACATATAAGATATTCGCTTTGCGGAACATCACTTGGAGATGACGAACTAATTGCAGGAAAACGAATCAGCTGTAATCATCAATCTATATATCAATATCATAGCGTGTGCTTTCTTTTGTGTGCCATGTTTACATCCGGGTCGTTTAATTGTTGTTTTATTTTTTGTCATAAATAATTTTACCAAGAATTCTTCATAAGTTTTGGTTTCGGTTTCGATTTCGATTATGACAGAAGGAACTCAAGTTATATAGATATATGCATATATATTTTTCATAAGTTTTTATTTCGGTTTCGATTCAAGCTAATTCACCCAAGTTATATGGACATTTTTTTTTTTAAATCGCAACTTTTTAATATATATAAAAATCGATAGAACATTAACTGTATAATAATATATATGAAATATGCAAGAATTAAAATATCATATTTAAGCGCACTTTACGACCGGGCTTTACCGGGCGTTCGTGCTAGCTTAGATAAATAGTTTAACAGTTTTAACAAAACAGTTACAATAATATCAGAGCGGCTCCATTTACACTGAACATCTGCAGAATGCCAACATCAATATATTACATATGAATGAGTCCCCTGTGGAATTTCCACAGGTCCCGCTAGTTAAATATTAATGTAATTGTTAAACATACATTGAGCTTCACATTTGGTATAACTCTTTCAAATGTTCAGTCGTTCAAAATTAGTTATAAATGACTCCCACAAAGGGATATGTAGTAAAAAAAAAAAAAAAAAAAAAAAAGAGAGAAAACAAATTGACCCTGTACATTTTTACGTAACTTCGGTCACATATAAACCAACCAAAAATACGAACAAAGGAAAAAGCATTACGTCAACGAGTGATTACGCTAGTCTGGAACAATGTACTCATTGACTAAGTCATGTAATACACCGAAACGAACTTTGAATCTCATACACAAAGCATTTACAATAGGCTTTGTTGCTGTATCCTGCTGTCTTGGCGCCACCATTTTGCTTTTCACAAACGTGTGTGACTTGCTACTCAATTCTAAATGCTTCCAAATATTATTCCAAGGTTCCGAATCTATTATTTTTCCTCTGACTAGAGAATAAAAAAAGCCCGCATAAACCATGATATTAATTACTAAATGAATATACTTAATCACATAGCTGGTGGGGTTGGTGGTCAAGTGTCTTGCTAGCGACAACAAGACGCGATTTGTTCGTTAAAATCTAGCTGTGAAGAAAATGACAACAGCAGTATACTTTTGGGCACGTGCCATCATATGATCGTGATTTCTGTCCATTCAGTGTAGCAGTAAATAACCCTTAAACGGTGGATTTGCTGGAGAAGTGATGACGCAAAGCATAAAACCATTTAGATAAGCATTACGAGTTGGAAAGACAAGTTTGTAAAAGGGGAGCGAGACGATAGGGTGGAGAAATGAAAAGAGGGGAGTAACAAGAAAAGGAAATAGAAACAGGAAATGGGGAACGGGCAGAAAAAGGAGGAAACAGAAAAAGGGATAAGGAAGAAAGGGGGTAGAGGAGAAAGAGGGAGTAGAGAAGAAATGAGAGGAGAAATTGGGAGGTAGAAGAAAGAAAGTGCGAGAAAAAAAGGAGAATAGAAAAACGGATATAGAAACAAGCGGAAGATAGGAAACACAGGGGCGAAAGAAAACATGGGGAGAAAAAAAACAAGGGGAGAACTAAAATCGGACAAAACAAAGGTGAGGAGAAAAGCGAGAGAAGATGGGGCGCGAGAGGAAAGCGATAGCGAGATAAATGGGAAAAGGGTTGATAGCGAGGGGAACGAGTGAGGGCAGAAAACGATAGAGGCTATGCTTTCAATCTTAAGAGAACTTGACTACTAAATTTTGTATCGAGTAGGATTGACGTCACACCGGAAGTGCATTTGACATTGGTGTTTCTTTTTCTGTTCTTGAAAAACAAGAATGAAAACATGGAAATACGAAACAATGACATGCACTAAAATTATGTCCCTTTCAAGAAAGCAAAGAAATATACATTTAACATTCACAACATGGTTTTCTGTTTCACGCGTATTATACTTTTTTTTTGTTATAGTTTTCTAATCATTTCCCTAGCTGAGGTTGGGGAATCCTACAGGGTGCCAGACATTCAATTGCTATCTAATACATTCCCACCTAGAGATCTTTAACAAATTCTAACCTTACATTTAGTGAAATTGTTTACTCTTTCTACTCTTGCACTTGGTTCACCGGGTGTATTTGCCAAGTAATTTTTGAAATTATTTTTCATGTGTCCGGTTCTCTTATAATTATTGGAATGAGGGAGATCTTTTCAAGATTCTCTTTGCTTTTCCCGTCATACATAAGACCTTGGTATTTCGTTATCTTTTCCCTCTCGGTCCTGTTCAACCCAGCATCATTGGAGATATAAACTTATACTAGATTTTCTTCTTTCTCTTACCAAATTACCATTTCAGGTTGAATAGTGCGACATTTTCTAAGTACGTAGCTGTATGAATTGCATAATCGTTACGGATGGTGTATGACTTATTTCCGACCGTTCTTTCTGATATAAGTTTCCGGGACTCGCTGCCTTATTTTATATTCAAATCTGAGATGCCCAAGTGGATATATCTACTTACTCCACTGGTTTCATATTCGTTTAATAGCCGTCCCCCAGCAGAATTTTACAGTTGAATTCAGGTATCTCAAACTCCCTACTTCTGTATGGCATTTGTAGTTATTGCTGGAACTTTTCATCTTAAAAGCATTGGTCATGAAACGTTGATCTTATGCAGCCATTATAAATCTCTACTGCTCACAGTTGAGCAATCCTCTTTTTAACCAGTTTAAATAGCCTTTATTATCTGTATAATCCTAGGTGAATTAATCTAAAATTATTTGGCATCATGTCGGTTGGCCAAATGTGCCTACAGATTTTTTCAATGGCTTCCGGTTTCAGAGTTGAATTAAATTGAAAGTGGGAGTGAGAAGGCGGCATTCCTGAGGAGGGGCACTGACATGCAATACGTGCATGGGCAGCCACGCGGGTATTCTCCAGTCAGGGCGTCTCAGACGATTAGCGATAAATTAACCTCTTCTCAAAGAGAGAAGGCGAGACCGGGGAGGGTAGAACTTATAGATGTGCAACAAATCATTACACCGCAGTCGATAGAGACTAAGTAATTACGGAAATGCTCTAATCTCTGTTGATTGGGGGGGGGCGATGATAAAAGTCTGTTATATTCATAAACACCGATTATAACGAACGCGTACAGCGAGGAAAGGCAAGAAATAAAAGGCATTCGAAAATCCCAATTCTAATATAAAATATAGATTATTAATTATTATTATTATTAATATTATTATTATCATCATCATCATCTACTACCCACTAAAGGTTTACACACAAGCGATCAAATAATTATCTTTGAGAACGAACTGTTGGCTTCCCTCGAATCTGAGTGACAAGTCTCCCCGGAATTCCAGTAATCTCCACTTCTTTTTAATAACCTTGCACGTAAGTTACGTTATTGTTGGGAGTGATCATTGGTCTATGCTAGAATGTTGGTGCCAATAAGCCGCTTCCAGGTCTCAGTCTTCTCTGCCCATATCCACTGGAGTTCTGGTTAGTGCTTTCCTTCCTCCGTCTTTCCATAGTTTTTGAACCCCCTCGACTGTTTATTGTGGTGTCAGTTGAAGTCGGCACTTTTTGAGAACGGGTATACATTACAATTATATAGTTTCAGTTTTCTTGATTCCGACTAGTGTGACTTTGCGCTTTGATTCTGTAGCAGTTTCTATTGTTTGAGCTTCTCTAATTTTTCAGCGATTCTCGTTATTGTTATCCAACGATTTTTATCTTCTCAGCCATCCCTTTGATTCCAATGTTTATTTTTTCAAGTTTTTCGAGATTGTTTCTAGTGTGTTTATATTATTATTATTATTATTATTATTATTATTATTATTATTATTATTGCTGCTACTGTTATTATTATCATCTATTAAAAGGATAGCATGTGTGTTATTCATTTTGTGTCACGCTTACATCCGAGTGACTGTCGTGTAATTGTTATGGACTTCCGTTTCTTGTAATAAAATATTTTACCAAGAAAATTTCATAAATTTCAGTTTCGGTTTCAATTATCGATGATGGAACTCAAATCATTTACTTTTATATAAATAATTTTACTAAGAATTCTTCATAAGTTTTGGTTTCGATTCAAACTGTTGCATCCAAGTCATATGGATATTTTTTTTAAATCGCAATTTTATAATACAAAAATCGATAGAATATTAATTATATTAATCATTACGAAATCTGAAGGAATTAAAATATCATTCTTAAGTGTACTTTACGACCGGTTTACGCCGGGCATCCCTGCTAGCTTAGATAAATAGCTTAGCAGTTTTAATAAAACAGCTATAATAATAATATCAGAGCGTTTCCATTTACGCTGAACATCTACAGAATGCCAACATCAATATAATACATATGAATGAGTCCCCTGATGAATCTCCACAGGTCTCACTAGTTATTATTTAGAACATGCTTATGGTACTTTTTCAGCGAAAAGCAAAATCACTTTTCATTGAAATATATAAGTGTCTGTGAACATGAAAGTAACGTCGACTCCTTTCTTGTTGATAGATTCGCTCGAACTCTTCTACATTTCTTTTTCTTTTTTGTAAAAAGGCGATACGTGGGTTATAGTGTTTGGTACGACACTTCACAATTTCCCCTTCCCTAAAGAAATGTTTCGATGGCGTTTTTAAGCGCACTTACTTTCCCCTCATCTCCAAAGTTAAAGTCCTTGAGGATTTAAGTTAAGTCGTTATTGATAGAACTTCCACTAGTGGTACCGTCCTGCAGCTGTTTCAAGGTTAAGCTTTCTAAAGGAGCACTCGTTTCATACTTTTATCAATGTTAGAATTTTATAAGGATCGCCGTTTTTCAGTCCTAATAATTTGAAGATTCGAAAGGGGCTCATCATTTTAGCTGCTCTTTCAAATCTGAAGTTGCGCAAGAGTCATCGACCTACAGTCTTAATAAAGTGTTGGATACTTAAATGGTCACCGTTTTACCAGTTTAATCAATTCAAGAAGTGTCCAAGGAATTCTCCAATAGTAAATGTTTCTATAGACTCCTTAAGGTACTACAGTAGTCATAGTTTTGCCGGCCTATTAATATTAGGAGTCTAGAAGTGTCAATATCAGTGCAGCCCTGTCAACGATCATCGTGCTTTCGTCAATAACAGCAATTGTATAAGTCGAATGAATGTGTAACGCTTCCATTATTTGTACGCCTAGCGAGCGCCGATATTAACACTTTGGTTCAGCGTATATAGCTCGACGTCTTCATCCGCCTGCATTAGTAAAAACAAACAAAAAGCATTTAAAGCAATCAGCCGCATTTCACTAAATTATTAACATTCTCCGTCTTCAGTCCAGGTGGAGATTAATGTAAAATCCGCAATAGAATTAACATCTGCTTTGCCTTAGCAACCCCTGCCTATCTGTCGCGCTTAAAGTACATATTTACAATGCCTCGCCACTGGACAGAATTAGACACCAGAGTCGTTTTTTTAACCTGGAGAACAGGAACAAAAATAAAAATTGTCTCAGTCGTGAGGGAGTTCTCCTCCCCGGAGAGAGTACTAAAAATTGAAGTGCAGCATCTGAAGAACAGATGCATAACTTTGATCTTGGCCCGAACTGTCGCGCTTAGAGTAGTTAAACAATAAAATCCCCAACTCACGCATACACCGTCATAAGCTTAAGCACTCTTATACTAACGCAGACACTTGCACATAACGCATCACTTCTTTAATATTTGTTGTTGCTCATCAGCAAAAAAATGTATACAATTATTTATTTAAATACTCTAGCATTTTCCACCGAACTTTGCAAAAGTACAAAAACAAATGAACATTAACACTTAATAACTTTCAATCAAATTTAGTTTGTGAAATTGAGTGAGGAAGTGAGGATTACGATTTTTCAGAAGAGTATATAATTCACAGCTCTTAAATTATAGAATCACAAGTCTCCGACATCTCAGCTAATTACTCCCCCTTGCCTTACAAGGACTCTAAAATTATTAGCACACATGTTTCTCTAAACAAACTTCCATTTGAAACGTATTAAAAATATCTTTTGTGAACCAAATCTTTTGAACGCATTAGTTTGTGCGATTATATTCTGCTAGCCGGGGTGCCCAGCGTTGCCAGAGTGTGTCGAAGTATGTATAAGGGAGGTTGGTTGAGCAACCGAAGATCTAAAAAAAATAAATATAAAAAATAAAACGAATGAAAACAACAAAAAATAGCAGCCAGTACCCGTGTGAGCAAAAAAGCAAAAAAGCAAAAAAGCAAACAAACAAAAAAAAAAAAATAGGAGTAGCAGGCAGGCTCGAACCCGTAACGCGCAAGAGGAAAAGGTGAAAAAAGCAAACGGTTTTAGATGCGCTCACCGCAGTTGTGATGCCACGCGCATTCGAAATAACCTGTTTTATGCGACGTCGTTCATGCGAGGCTTGAAGGACTTGCAAAAAATGTCTAAGAAAAAAAAAGACCCAGTTGACGGTGAAAGAATTAATCATTTTGGCCAATCGTTGGATATTATTTGAGCTTTTTTTTTTTTATTACATTTTCATCCCAAACAAGGCACATTGCCACTTTGATGTAGGGACCTACTACCAGGGACATAAGCTACATGGGTACTGTGTGGGGAGTTGGGCAGCAAGATGTCGGTTCACGTTACACTTGAACTTCTGCATGTCAGTACAGTTGGAGAAGCAAGAACCCGGAAGGGAATTCCAAAGTCTAGCTGTTCTGGAGAAGAAACTACTTGTATAGAAGGCTCTCTTACATCTAGGGATCTCAACTGTGAAAGGGTGGGATTTTGCCGCTTGTCGGGGGTATTTACGTCGAGAGGGTACAAGTGCTTGCAGTTCTTCGGAGCATTCACCGTTAAAGTACTTGTAGAACAGGCAGAGGGGTGCTACATTTCGTCGATGGGACAGAGGCTGAAATTTAGATGACAGTTCAGGACCTTACACCCCGAAAAGGAACCTCCAAAAATGCACTAATTCTACGTCTTCAATTACAGAATATTACGTTGCAACACGATCGTAACAGCATCAGTTATAATCATGTTGATGTCTTGAGGCATATCTACCTGGTAATTATCAATGCAACATACACCTTGGCCGGGTTCAGCAAGAAGTGTTTTTTGGAATTTAAATTCTCAAGTTGTCTCTAAATGCATGCATATATCGATCAGGAAAAAAGTTTTTAGTAGTTCGGTTTTAGCAACAAGGTGTCATCATATACAGCGTCTGTTATTTGTAAATAGTCACCCGTCTAGTACTGACCATGCTCAGTTTTGCTTATCGTCGGTTATCTTAAAAAAAAACAAACAGAGCCGATAACCATTAGTCGCGTGCTCTCGTGTAATGAAAGAATGCATGAATGTAGGATTGACATGAAATTCTTAAAGATAAACTAAAATGACCGAAAAATGGGCTGAAATGACTTAAATAAATAAAACGTAAATGACTTAGAATAACTTTAATGAACTTAAGGATGAATTGAATGATCTTAAGAATGACTTGAATGCTTAAAAAATAACTGGAATCCTTCAAAAACAACTTGAATGATCTGGAGAATGACTTGAATGCCTTAAAGACTGACTGGTTGTAAAGTGGGTGATAATTTTACATTAAATTAATACAGAAAAGTGATCCCCCACTTTATATCACAATAAGTACAGCATGTAGTAAGAACATACTACACTTTGATCTTGGCCAAAAGGCCTAGAAAAGCTCAAAAAGCACAAATGTGTTACGGACAGACCGACCGATTAACAGACCGACCGACGGAGTGACTTATAGAGTCGTTTGCACGCGACTAAAAACATGAAGTGAATTAAATTTTACATGTATTATGATAACCCTATAATAACTCATTAGGACTTTAAATGATCTAAGGTTGTAGATTTGGTTCGAGGACGTTTGTAAGTGCAATTATGTTCACCTCATCTGTGAAATGATAGTGGTATTTATTTGTTATCCAACCAACATTAAACGCATGTCCTATATAATCATGAACAGCCTTAAAATATCCCTCGCTTTTATCTACTTGTCACGACTTTTTTCAACACTGTCCATCTGGGGTCAACACATTTAGTGCCTGTAAAATATATTTTGTTATATTTCCTTACAAACTCTATTTAGTTGGTTGGTTGGTTTTGTTTTACGGCATATAAAACCTTTTCAGTTTATTTAATGCAGAGTTAGGTGATTTTGAAGTACAATTTTTTAATCAAATGTTTGTTTTTTTTAAGTCGGTTTCTATTTTACCCATAGTTGGGTCCCTAACAGGTACTACAACTCAGGGTCATGGTGGACCTGGGAGCAATGGCAATTAAAGGGTGGCTCCACACTCTCCCATGCCCGCAAGCTGGGGTCTCATCATTGGATATTGTTTAAGGTCACATCCAGGACCTTCTACTTAGCACATAAGTAAATGATAATTATTATTCTTTGGATCGGAAGTTGGTTATTATTTTATACTAAAACTGGTGGGGAGGAGCTTTGCCCGGGTGTAAAATACGCTTAAATAGGATATCTTAATTTGTCCAGATTTCGTATATATTCTTATAGAATCGTGATTTCAAAAGTAAAGTAAAAAAAATGTATTTATATGCTATTAGCTAGAATCGAAACCGAAATTATGGCATTCAAAGCTGGTAGCCGTTACCACTGTACCAACGTGTCATAAACCAATTACAAATTTTAAATAAACTAAGATGTTTTACGAGTCTTTCAATTCTGACCCATTTTTTACCTTTTAAATACCATTTTAACAGGCTAAAGGCCCATTACAGAACGGCTTGTAAAAAGCCAATCATTGGAGATCCGTAGCGCTGCTCTGCGTCTTTTAGTTTCAGGTGAGATAGAGTTTGAAAATATGGAGACAGACAGACAGACATATAGCTGTTAATATATTAGAACATATACAAATGTTATCCCAGACTTAAAAAAAACATTTTACTTTGGTCGAGGGTAGCAGAGGTCACGTGGGGCCTACCGTGTTACAAACCTACCTCACAGGCATAAACGCAATTTGATATGATATTACTGCATTAAATACAATTTTTCTTTTTGTTTTTATTTATTTTTTTTTGTTTGTTTGTTTTATAATTGCAGTATTAACAAAATTCTGCGGCGAAGGGTCATTATATTGTTAATTATTCTGTTATTATATGTGCTTCATTAAAAAAAAAAGAAAGAAACGCTGCAGGGAGAATTGTATAAAATGTCCGTATACCTTATTTGCCTTATGGTTCGCTCTTCAACGTATTCCACATCTGAAAAGAAAAAAAAAAGGAAAGAGACTATATATAAAATTATATTTTATATGCATACTAGGTTCAGCTTAAGTAACTATACTGACTGCATAAAGTTATCTGACTATGATAGAAGAGCCAGGGAGTTGGAGGTAGTTTAGTGGTTCGCATATTTATAAATACATACGCAGTAATTATAGGATTCCTTTTTAAACTAATGAACAATTATTATGAATTATGATGTGTGTATATATATATATATATATATATATATATATATATATATATATATATATAATTATCTTAGGTTAGTATTGTTCAAGGGTGCAAACATCCAATAAGTTCAACAAGGCTTTTTTTTTTACATAGGCATCACCACTTATCAAAGCCAAGAGGCCACTCGAGGCTATTAGTTATAGAGTGTACAGTAGAAATTGGACAATATAGTAATCGTTAGTAATGGAAATTCGGTAAATTTGTTAACTTATATGGAACGGCTAATCAAAAACTTGTCTATGTTAAACTTGAAGACAACCATGCTGGAAAGTAGAGAAAATGGGAGACAATTCCATAGCCGTGCAGTTCTAAGAAAGAAGCTTTGCTAATGGTTTCTACGTTTAGGTTTAGGCACAGATAAAGTGTGAGGGAAATTATTGATAGTGTTTTCTGCTGGACGGGTGTTTCTTGTGAAAGTTTGGCGAGGGAGGACAATAGATTGGAGCTCAGCCGAACACTTGCCATGAAAATAACGATAAAGCAGAGACGAACTCGCAACATCTCTTCTGTTAGAAAGAGGTTGCAGGGAAGAGAAAAGGACATCCTCTACGTGGCTACGAAGTCTATTTTTAACTCTATCAAGGCAGGATAAGTGCTTTCTAGCAGTTCCTGCCCAAATGTGACAACAGTACTCCATCCTTGGACGTACCTGGCTCTTATATAGATAGCGGATTGCGTAAGCAGTGATATATCTACTGGATCGATAGTAGGATCCCACTATTTTTCAAGCGGCCTTGGCTACGGATTTAATGTATGTGTTCCATTTAAGATCAGGTTTATATGAAAGTGCTCAATACAAAAGTAAAGACGAATATATTTTATTTATTTTTTAAATAAGCATTTAGGTATCGCTGCACAGTCATGAATATGTTTCATTCAATTCGTCATTAATCACAAAATACGTCATCAAGAGATATTGTTTTACAAAACTCAAATTTTCAATGAAATTGGAGAAAACTTCAATTTTTTTATTGAAGCAATCACGTGGTATTAACAATTAAATAAATTAAATGTAAAAAGAAACGGTTTTTAATGTTTTCTTTTTTACTCTACTTTTTCGATAAATTTATAAGGCGTTTATTTAACATTGAATTTATTTTATTTTTGATATCCTGTGATTGCTTACCAAACAAAAACTTATGTGAACTGTTTTCCTATTTTTATTGAAAATTTCGGTTTTCGCCTAATTATGTCAAGTTATTTTAACTAGTTGACTGAAATATATTTATAAGTGTATAATCATATCTAAATGTTTACGTAAAAAAAAGAATGGGTATATATATGTACACACACACATATTTCTACAAAAACCTGGGCACATACATGGACATGAACATACTTAAATATTCACGCAGATACGCGGGGTGTGCAATAAGTAATGCTCCTGAGCCACTTCCAGTTGACTGATCTAGCTTAAATTTTGCATGTGCAAGGATTTATATCTCTACGGGTAATGTGGAAAATTACAGCTCTGAACTAATTGTGGTTTTTGTTTTACAGGTGTTCGAAGTGAGTCAGGTGTGAAATGGAGCCTGTTGAATGTCGGGCAGTGATCCGGTTTTTGTATTTGAAAGGACACACACCACAGGAGACTTTTAATGAAATGAAACAAACTAATGGTGATAATGCCTTATCATATGATCTTGTAAAATGCTGGCATCGTGAATTCAAACATGGCCGGAAGTCTGTGGAAACAGCTCCCAGACCTGGTCGCCCCCTTCTGCCATTGATGAGGCATCTGCCCGTCAAGTTGAGGCTTTCATTTTGGAAGATCGACGCATTACTATTCGCTAAATAGCCCAAGATATCAAGATTAATACAGGGTCTGTGGAAACTATCATTCATGATATTTGCATAAGGTGTCTGCCAGATGGATTCCCATGTTGCTCACACCATTCCAGAAGCGAGAACGTGTCGAGTGCTCGAGGATGAATTTGGAGATGTGCCAAGAAGATGAGTAAAAGTTTTTCAAAAGACTGATTACACAGGATGAAACCTGGGTCCATCACTATGATCCAGAGACAAAATCCCAGTCAATGCAATGGAACCACTTGGACTCACCTCCTCCAAAAAAAAGCAAGGGTGCAGCCCTCCGCTGGAAAGGTCATGCTCACAGTCTTCGGGGCCCAGGACGGAGTAGTGATGACAGATATCCTGGCAAAGGGTACAACAATTACAGGAGCCTATTATGCTTCACTTTTTAGGAAATTAAGGGAAGCTATCAAAATCAAGAGGCGGGGCAAGATCAGCAAAGGTACCCTCCTTCTGCAAGACAACGCTCCGGTCCACAACTTGCATGTCGCCAGATCAGAAGCACGGACGTGTGGTTATGAAATCCTTCCCCATCCTCCCTACTCTTCTGACCTTGCACCCTATGACTTTCACCTCTCCCCAGCTATGTAGTTGTTGTTGTTGAAAGGAAAGCGTTTCCCAGATGATTTATGAAGTCACGTCGTGGTTGGAGGACCAACCTGGGGTGTTCTACAAAAACGATCTCCAGAGTTGCATCAAACGATGGAAGAAATGCATAACCGTGGGTGCTTCCTATGTAGAGAAAGACTAATAACTGTGCCAAGTTTCGTTGCTCTACTTCTATGGGAAGTTGGTCAGGGGCATTACTTATTGCACGCCCCTTGTACATAAGCATATGTAAATGAGCGCCTAGATAAACCTGCATACGTAAATACTCATCTAGAACATGGCATATAAAATACGCACCTAGATACACACGCATAAATAGGCATTTAGATAGACATGCATATATATATATATATATATATATATATATATATATACGTACCTACATACACACGTATACATAAATACACACATACATTTATATACACGTGTACATAAGTACACACGTAGATACGCACATGCATAAATGCACAGGTATATATAAATACACGCATAGATACATAGTCATACATGAATATACATGCACACACCTATAAAGTAGATACACACACACATACAAGCACCTATAAACATGCATGCATAATTATGTGTGTATTTGTGACCAGCATTCTTAACCATTCGACGAGTAAGAGCACTTTGGCAAGAAAAATGTCTGTTTCCTGCCAGCGTCTTGGTGTGGTTAAGGGAGAGAGGGGAGAAAAGAAGAAAGACAGAGAGAGGGGTGGGGTTAAGTTAGGTGGCGTCGGCGTTGGCAGAGCGGGGCAAAAGGGTCTAAAACTGACAGCTTTTCAACATTGTCTTCAAGAAAAAGAAAGAAGGGTGGGCGACCCTAAGTGATCGCAGCTGTGCCCGTGGCCTAGTGCGGCTCGCTGAATAGGTTTTTTTTATGCTGTTTAATTATTTTTTTGTTGTATTTCTGTTTTGTTTTGTTTCTTAGGGTTTCGGGGGAGAGCTTGAGGGCGGACAGGTCAGTTTGCTTACAAGTTGGATGCACATATTGTTCCCCTCATCTTCTTTTTGACTTTTGTCTCGGCATTTGTTGATTTATCTGGAATAAATATGTTGAGAGCCTATAAATGGGAAGGGGACGTGTGTGCATAAGACACAATGAAGAACACGTCACACCTTCCACTTTCACACCTATCTATACATACATGTAACGAATTGTGACCAAAAAAAACGCAATCCACATGGCAAAGCATATGGCCAGATGTGGCTCGCACTAATACCGTACTATAATTTCACCTTTAGAAACTTCATAAATATTTAGCAGAGTTTTACATTGATTTAAAACTGACCTTTCTTTCTTACTAGCATTTCAGTCCGGCGTTGCTCGGGTGTTTGGAGGTGTATGTTGAGCAAAAGTGGTAGTAGGAAGACAGGCTCGAACCCGTACTGCAAAGGAGGAAAAGAACGGGGGAAAAACCTGACGTCTTTGCTGTTACAACCACCGCAAAACCGGAAGTGACGTAGGTTTTAATTAAGGCTAGACCATCGAAAGGAGAGGATGACTTTCGAAAATATCGGCAAAAAAGCGACCCCCTCCCCCGTAGAAAAGTGTCCAGTTGAGGGTGAAGAGATTGATGTTTTTAGCCAATCTTTCGATATTTGTCGTCTGAAAGGTCGAATTTCAAAACGATACTGATCTTGTAAAAATCCGTCGCCTTTGTCGAAAGTTTTAGGCAGACATGCAAATATACCAATATATAAATGTATGTATATATGTAACTCAAATTTTCGACCCAAACCGATTACAAATCTTGCCCTATCTCTGAATACTCTTTATGCAAAATTTCAAATGTTTAGCCCAGAAATTGTCCGAGTAATTTGGTAGAGACCGAAGCGGTCGATTTTTTAAAACTTTGACACCTATTATGACCCCTTAATATTTGTTTTGGGCTCAAATCCAAATTATTAAGTTATATCCATGTCTTATGAACCTATATCTAAAACTTCAAGTGTTTATATCCAAAATTGTCGGAGGAGTTTGGTAGAGTTCCCAAATGTCACATCGTTGAACTTTGACCCATTAACAGTCAAATTTCTGGCCGAAAACGGATTACAAAGATTTTCCCAAATCTTTCTACCCTGTATATCAAATTTTGAGTCTGTAGACTGAAAATTACAGAGTTATTGCGTAGGGAAATGTACACAAACAGACACTTTCACTTTTATGGATATATGGATTGTGAGACAACGGATACCCGTTGTTATAATTTCATCAATACGAAGCCTCGGCTTTTTTTTATTGGTGTCCGTTTGTCTTCGATGGTCCGTGAATCTGTAGTTGTCCATTTATATTTTGCGGAATAATGAGAGTCAAGATCTACTGGAACATCTTTAATTCACATGTCAAATGCTTTCGAAAGGTTACATTCCAGGGAACTTTGTACTCCTTGTTATCATTACATTAGCTTAGACAGGCTGTGGCCTATTAATAGTTCTAGACGCGTTTTATTTTATTTATTTATTTTTTGGCGACCACCTGAGAATATTGATACTGCCAAACAACTATTATTATAACGGTTTTGTATTTGCGCATCCTTAGCCCAGTTCTTAACCTCCAAAGTGGTGGGCGTTATACAGCGTTTTATTTTAGGCGTACCGGTCCCCACTTTACCCAATGATGTAATGTTTTTTGTTTTTTTTTTTACTTTCTAAGAGATAGATTCCCTGTAGAATAATCAATTCGCTTTTGTAAATTGCATTCATGGTCTATCCTTTATAATTATGTTTGTTATCATCTGGCGCAATTACAAGCGGTAGAAAGCTTTCAATTGTCGGACTGCTTTTGTCTCTTTTATGGCATACCAATATCTTTGTAGTTATTAAACGTCTGAACGCAATATCTATCATGTTTTAGAATTATCTAGAAGAATACCCGTCCGAAGGCAAATAAAATTGATTAATCGAACACAACATTTTTGCAACTTTATTCTTCCAC
This sequence comes from Euprymna scolopes, assembly GCF_053919585.1. NCBI lineage: Eukaryota > Metazoa > Mollusca > Cephalopoda > Sepiida > Sepiolidae > Euprymna > Euprymna scolopes. The sequence goes on along the minus strand of NC_136514.1, from coordinate 54,111,169 downwards.
GAAGATTAAAATGACATTAAATCTTATAGCCAGAATATTTATTTCTATTTGGATTCAACTTCATTATATGTTTTTGATTCAAGAAAATGTATAATATTTAAGGCTTAAGCTTAAGTGGCCTTACGAAACTTTAATTGAGATAATCTTTCTTAATTGATATCTAATCATTATGGATCAAATCTAATCCAAACTAGTATATTTACATATTCAAATGAGAAATTGTATTCATAATATACAACTGGTAAAATACTTAAAATACAGACATTTCGAAAATAGTCATTTATTTTTTATAGTTACTATTGAGATTTCATAATTAAATCATTTTAAATAGATTTTAACCGTTTTAACATATTACGTAAAGTTTAAAATACGGCATAATCACGTTGACACACCGATCCTCGTCAAACCCGCGAAGTTAGGCAACGTTACGCCTGGTCAGCATCAAACTGGGTGACCATTTGGGAAGTGCAAGTGCTCTATGTTCTCTACAATTATTTCGCCATTGTTTTCAGTTAGTCTTGGGCCTCTCCTTGCTATTAGATCCAAATAGTGCCGATTTAGGAGAGATGTGGTCGCGGATTGTGCAACCATTTCATCATAATTACATACGCAGCTACTCGTACAGGGGTGTCCATTGTCTCTTGAGACTGAACGAAGAAAACATACTATGGCCTACCTTACAGCCCTTTACGCATTGCCGCTTTATTTTAGAATCTATAATTATCGGTTAATCAGTTTAGGAATTAATTATGTACATGCAAATATATTAACATATACATATGTATTTTTTATAGAGATAGACCAATGCGTGCACTCAGAGTCACAGACATACAACGAACTAGGACACATGTAAACGCCTTGTACGGCGGACACGAAAACTTAAAAGATCAGGAAGTGTCCGACTAAAACGACTGAAGGTAGAAATAAAATGGCATAAGTGTGATGCTACCAGATCAGGTCGTCTGAAGATATTGGCTTCCTGCGATGAAATGCATCTAACATTGATGCTTTTTTTGTTTTTGCAAAATTTAATTATTTTCTGCAAAGCCAAAAACAACAACACACCTTTCCCCCTTTTTCTTTCTTATTTCCCTCTCCGTTTCTATCTCCCCCCCCACTTCCTGACTGGTTTCCTAACTTAAAATGTACCAAACATTAATGCTGTAACCCTTTTTCTCACTTATATTGTAAAACTCGTGTTTTTCAGGGCAGGGAACCAAAATGAGAAAATCCAATATAAAACAATGAAATCAAACAGTACAAACTAATGATTGAAGATACAAAGAGCTTGACGAATAAACACCTACAAAATAATTGGATGCAACATGAATACTATTTCCAAAAGAACTGGATTCGGCATTAAATAATCTGAAAAGGGTTGTAAAAACAAAACAAACACCCAACGACATAAGTTACAGAAAAGTAACTTATGAATCTATTGCATCTTTTAAATGTTTTACAAGTACTTTAAAACATAGGTTTATTAATCGAAGATCGTTCTAAAATGATGTTATATATTTTTTTTATTTCAGAAAGTTTAAAAGCTATGAACACTGACGCACTTTTTGAGGGTGCTGGCAATGGTCCTGTTGTCATGACTTGGATCGGTAGAGAGCATGACTTGTACAGCGGCGCATCTCGACCTTGTCGTTGAACATTGTCTCATTTTCGAACACTATAAAAAGATCCTATCGCTCTACACAATAGGCTTACTAGTAGATGGTTTGTAAGTAAAAACGAAGCCGGTTTTTATCAAACGGAAAGAAAATCATGCCTTTTCAGGGCAAAAGTTTTATCGTTCGACCCTGTATGTTTGAATTAAACACATTAGGCATAGTGCCTTTGCGTTTTTTACCACCTGTTTATAGCGGTCGTTGGCAGTTCTAAAAAGAGCTCGTAAAGAGTTTCAGCATATCAAATTTGACAAGTAAGGGGCACTTATTTACCTATCTGGCAATAGTGCAAGATTTCGGTACTAAGTCGGGTTTTAATGTAGACAAAATCCAGTTCCGCGAAAAGGAGCATTCTGGATGGAGACAAAAATTAAAATGGGGTCACTTTTAGATAGCTTACTTTCATATCTGTCAGAACTTTCATAACTGCCAGAATACTGAAATTATGAAGTGTAGTTTCAGAATAGATATTACACTTTGAAATAATTATTTTCAGAAAAGTAACGCATGAATCTATTGCATATGTATTATATTAATTTAAAAAAAAATAGTCATAAGACGATCAAAATTGTGATAAAAAAGAAGCCGTTGGTAATATTCTGTTCAAAGTGATAAAAATGTTATATCCTAACTAGCAGAGAGACAAGACGTTGCCCGAGATTTTCTTAGAATCAATGAATGTTTCACACTCCTCTATTTTTACTGTCATCGAAATCAGTGAAATCGCTAAGTTTTCAACTTAATCTCTCCGTCATATCTAAGAACGTAAAAGTTAGTTTTATCTGCCATGCCTCTCTGCGCGAATAAAGCTTTTCAAATGCCCTTGTGATGTAAGGCTGTGTACAGTGTTAACTTGTGGTTTAAATCACATGTTCCTTTTTCATCGGATTATTTCGATTATCAATATTCCTGGAAGACAATCCGCTACAAAACTTATCTAAGGACACTGCCAGGCAAATAAAGTACCTTCATGTGAAATCTCATAAAAATTAGATCAGCTATTTTCGAGTCCATGGGGAATAACCTCACACAGACAGACGCGCAAATAATCTTCCTTTTCATATAATAGTAGAGAAGGGATCGTTACTATAACTATCTCAGTTACCACAGAAATAATTACTCTAGGATCTGTCCCACTTAATAATGGAATAACAGGTGGAGTAGGGAAAACATACAAACATTTTTTTTAATAAGACCCTACCAACCCTTTCTAAATGATAGACCGCTTATTTATATAACCGAAAACAAGCAAATTAATTTCTAAATGGGAGTGAGATTTATGTGATCGAAAAAAAAACTTGATGGAATTTAGAGGCTGAATCGTGTTCTATCAAGATATGTGTAATTTAGAAGAAACCCTGGACAACTAATCAGTTTACGATGGGCATCTTTAGAAAAACACCAAGGAGTTGCAATACTTGGGTGGATTTGAAAAAAGTATTAGATCCGTGGACGCATCTATATGAGACTGTGTGTTTGTTTGTCCCACTTTAAAAATATATTTAAATATATATTTAAAAACAATAAAAATATATTTCATCGTTAAATACTCACATGACATTATTATAAAAAGTTTTCATTATATCTGCACATCCACGTCATTAAGTAATGTATTGTCTGTGTCTAAAACAATTGTTTGGCGGGTCGCTCTGCCACGCCTAGATTAAAAATAATTTCGTAGCTAGTGAATTACGTTTGTGTGCGTAGATGTAAAATAGTCTCGTAGCTAGTGAATTGCATAGATGTAAAATAGTCTCGTAGCTAGTGAATTGCATAGATGTAAAATAGTCTCGTAGCTAGTGAATTGCATAGATGTAAAATAGTCTCGTAGCTAGTGAATTGCATAGATGTAAAATAGTCTCGTAGCTAGTGAATTGCATAGATGTAAAATAGTCTCGTAGCTAGTGAATTGCATAGATGTAAAATAGTCTCGTAGCTAGTGAATTGCATAGATGTAAAATAGTCTCGTAGCTAGTGAATTGCATAGATGTAAAATAGTCTCGTAGCTAGTGAATTGCATAGATGTAAAATAGTCTCGTAGCTAGTGAATTGCGTAGATGTAAAATAGTCTCGTAGCTAGTGAATTGCATAGATGTAAAATAGTCTCGTAGCTAGTGAATTGCATAGATGTAAAATAGTCTCGTTGCTAGTGAATTGCATAGATGTAAAATAGTCTCGTAGCTAGTGAATTGCATAGATGTAAAATAGTCTCGTAGCTAGTGAATTGCATAGATGTAAAATAGTCTCGTAGCTAGTGAATTGCATAGATGTAAAATAGTCTCGTAGCTAGTGAATTGCATAGATGTAAAATAGTCTCGTAGCTAGTGAATTGCATAGATGTAAAATAGTCTCGTAGCTAGTGAATTGCATAGATGTAAAATAGTCTCGTAGCTAGTGAATTGCATAGATGTAAAATAGTCTCGTAGCTAGTGAATTGCATAGATGTAAAATAGTCTCGTAGCTAGTGAATTGCATAGATGTAAAATAGTCTCGTAGCTAGTGAATTGCGTAGATGTAAAATAGTCTCGTAGCTAGTGAATTGCATAGATGTAAAATAGTCTCGTTGCTAGTGAATTGCATAGATGTAAAATAGTCTCGTAGCTAGTGAATTGCATAGATGTAAAATAGTCTCGTAGCTAGTGAATTGCATAGATGTAAAATAGTCTCGTAGCTAGTGAATTGCATAGATGTAAAATAGTCTCGTAGCTAGTGAATTGCATAGATGTAAAATAGTCTCGTAGCTAGTGAATTGCATAGATGTAAAATAGTCTCGTAGCTAGTGAATTGCATAGATGTAAAATAGTCTCGTAGCTAGTGAATTGCATAGATGTAAAATAGTCTCGTAGCTAGTGAATTGCATAGATGTAAAATAGTCTCGTAGCTAGTGAATTGCATAGATGTAAAATAGTCTCGTAGCTAGTGAATTGCATAGATTTAAAATAGTCTCGTAGCTAGTGAATTGCATAGATGTAAAATAGTCTCGTAGCTAGTGAATTGCATAGATGTAAAATAGTCTTGTAGCTAGCGAATTGCGTGGATTTAAAATAGTCTCGTTGCTAATGAATTGCGTAGATTTAAAATAGTCTTTTAGCTAGTGAATTGCATAGATTTAAAATAGTCTCGTAGCTAGATAATTGCGTTTGTGTGCGTACACTGGCAGTTCGTAATTGTCCGCTTGTCGTAATCGATGAGTGATTTTGACACTGGGCTTAGAGTCAACCATATAGCTTGAGTCATCCTTTAACAACCAATTGTTTCTCCTTGGAAGATTATAAGTCAAGTTGAAGCACGTAAATAGGTGTTAATCTAAGGTTACGTTGACACACAGTTCACCACTTTAATAAAGAGGATCTTACCAGATGATACTGTTTTTAGATACGGGCTTTCTGACTTAAAATGCGCCAAACTTCAATGTTATTGCTCCTTGTACTTCCTCTTTGAAAAACTCAATTATGCTTCGTAGAGTTCAAAAGAAAACAAGTGAAGCATGCAGGGTCCCCCGTTAGTGCACAGTGAAGTTCAGCATTTGGGATTAAATAACACATAAAATAGAATAGAATACAAAATGAACAAACCAAACACAAGAGCTAAATAAAGAAATTGAAGCATAAGACTTTTTCCCAAATTACTGGATTCAGCATTAATATTACGAAAGTGGTTGACAAAAAAAAAAAAGTAATCAAGACAAACACTATCGGTAAGTAGTTGAAGATTATATATATATATATATATATATATATATATATATATATATATATATATATATATAATGAAGTATAATATTTTTATTTTTCCAAAATTACAGAATTATGTACTCCGCAACCGACGGACTTGAAGAATGGTCAAATCTCTTTTCCAAACGAACATCAATACATCTTACGACCAAGACTTCTTTGTCTCTTGAACCAAGCAGATAAAAACTGACACCACATCACTACCCGTTTTCTTAAAATGTCTCTAGGGATCTATCAGATTTGGAGGTATACTGAACAGTCAGGCTACTTAAAATGTCCGTCTGTTTTTCCATTAGATATTAAAAAAAAAAAACTATAGAGCAGACGGCTCTTATCTGGAGTTAATATTAATGTCCATAATATTCTGCTTGTTCCTTCATTTGGTTGTCCGTACGTTACGCTTTTAAAAAAGGCTAAATAAGTTTTGTAAACGCCAAACTGTCTCAAAAAGGCCAAATTCCCGAAAGTTAGCTTAAAAAAGTCCAATCAGGCAAATCTAAACAAGAATATGAGAGTGGCCCCCCTTTGATGTAGCCTCCTTTTCGAATATCATTATATTAGTAAATAATCATTGTTGTAAGGATGTAAGAAAAAGAAAAAAGAAACAGGTAGTAATTTCGAGGTGCAGTGGTTTTTAACCGAAACAAGCCGAGCATGCGGGGTCCCTCTCCAAAAGTGAAAAATTTACTTCCACCATGACTAATGTTTGGCCAAAATTTCAAAAAATATCCAAGGCGCGATAATGGACAAAAGTGCAAACAAATGTATGGACGAAGGATTTGCGGGCCATTTTACCACTATAATGCTCCCTAAGCGTGCAACCAAAGTTATCCCGGCAAATCAGATCTGGCAAAAATTTACTTTCCCCATGACTAATGTTTGTACAATTCTTTTTTTTTAATCCAAGGCGCCATCTTTGTTACTAATAATTACTCGACACTCGAGATCGTGGCTGCATAGATTCTTCGCCGATTTGATTTACTGCCGCCCTCTTTGTTCAACATAATGTATCAACACTTACCACACACGTGTTTCGAGCCAAGCTCTCTGATTGCGGGATTCAACTTCTGTATAGTTATTTAATTAATTGGAATGCTTATTTCATACATGCATTACTGTATAATTATTCGCGCTCATAAGCCATGTCCATGGATAATTTTTTATCCATAATAATTAAATTCATTAAATGTTGAAGTTTGAAGTAACATTAGCATCGCTAAACGTATTAGTCCGAAGAAACGTCCCTGTTTAGTTTCTTTTCTTGTTATTCTACGACCGAATTCTTTTCCCGTATGTATGTTTGTCCTTTTTTTTTCGTTGCTAGCAATTCAAACACAGATGACCTCATGCTACTGGTAGCACATAAGAGGCTAATTTTGATGTGATAAATTAGTCGGTAAAAATAACTGACGTCATTCGGCCTAAATGTTGTAAAAGTTTCTCCGAAGTGGCAATCAAAAACCGATGCCAATCGACCCCCTCCCTTCTACCGCTGATCCGCAAACTGAGTCCAACACACACCGTTCACCAACGTCGCTTTGTTCTCACGTATCACCTTTGCACTGAACTGTTTTAGTACTTACATCAAGAGCCCTTGGCAAACGTAGAAGAGCGACCATTGCTAAGAGCTCATTAATGGTTCCGATCTTGACGTAAAACTTTTCTGTGTCACAACGATAAATTAAGAGGGATGTTCCAAAAGTAATGGCTGAGTATTTTTATGTCGCTCGAATGGATTAGAAGGGATTACAAATTGCATTGATATGATGACTGAACTTATGCATTCATGACCGGAATGTTTCAATTTCAATGTTGCAGATATTGACGATGTGAGATTCTAAGAAAACATCCTCTGTTATGAACGTGCGCCAGAAGCAGATGTGTCATTGAATTCAACCATATAGAAAAAAAATTGAATTGATTAACATTCACCGGCGCTTGTCGAACGTTTATGAGAGCGAATTAGTTGGTGCCAGCACAGAAAATGGCTTCGTTGATTTCAAAGTGACGACATGGATGCGAGTGATAAATAGGGTTAGGGTAACAGCATATTCTTTTCGTTGTTTTGACTCTCAAGTGTGTATCCGTTGATATCTTATATGTTTTTATATAGAGTGATGTGGTTTTCAGTTGATGAACTATGCCTAACTGTGTCGGATATATACTCGAGAGTCAAAACAATGAAAACATATGCTGCTGTCATAGCCCTAGCGATAAATCACGCTCTGGACTTTTACGACCGAAGAATCAGAAGAAGCTGGCAAAAGTGAATTGAGAATGGTGGTAACTATGTAGAAAAATAAATTCTGCAGCACAAAAGGTCGCTCGTTTTAAGTGTCCTCCTTGCGCCTTCGTTTTCGTTATTTTTAGTAAAAAAATAGGAGGCCTTCCTTTTGGAACAACCCTCTTAGTTCATTCTGCTATAAATATTTTGATGTCTCTTAAATTGGTTCATTATTGCTTATTGATATTTATGCTATCTGACTGTGACAGGGGATATATTGTAGGCAAACCGAGTTGAATGGTTTGCACATAAATATTTGTCCAAAGTTTATAGTAAATACTACATGAATGTACAGATGGGAAACAGGGAACAAGAATGGAATTCCAGAAAGCAAGGGATCTTATGTAAGAAGCGATCATAAAAAAAAAAAAATCGTCCTAGATCGACGGACATTTACAGATAAAGTGAAGGAAGCGTGGTTAATAAGAAACCTGTTTTCGTCCCCTAATAAGGCATATTTTTTACTAAGGCAGAAGCGGCTTCTGTGATAGGTGCTAAATTTATAAGCGACAACGTTAGTAATGAATTAGGCAGGAAATGTGTCTCTATATGTTTAAAATTTAAGGTGTATGGTTAAGGGGACTTAAGAACAAATGTAATCCAAGGAAACATACTTATCTGTGTCTAATAACTAGGGCTATAACAACAGCTTATTCTTTTCATTGTTTTGAATCTCGAGTATATATCCGACACAGTTAATCAACTGAGAACCACATCACTCTATATAAAAGCATATAAGACATCAACAGATACACACGAGAGTCCAAAGAATGAAAAGAATATGCTGTTGTCCTAGCCCTACTGGTAACTATGGATAAACTTCAATGCAAATCTGAATATTTGAATTTTTCAAACTGCTGGTTATATATAATTATATATATATATATATATATATATATATATATATATATATATATATATATATATATATATGCCTGATTAATAATCTTTCAGATTCTTAGAAACTAGTATTTGGGATATATTTATTTTTTACGTGATATGCATTGCGCAAATATTTGTCGTATCTTAATTTTCACGAAAAAAACTTTCTCCGACTTCGAGCTAACTGTACATACATGACAGTTTTTTTTTTTTGTGCGACACGTTCGCATGTATAAAAATATGTGTAGTGTAATCATCGTCATAAATCATGTCATTTTTTTTTTTTTTACGAATGACCAATATGTTTCATATTGAGACGTTTATTACTTTGAATAACACATTAAGGTGACATATCACCGCCCTACTTGTTTACATTCGATAACACCTTATCATGCCCAGGCTTACGTACAGATATTAATAATCGAGGTCGTCCAAGTTTATGAAGTACGCACGTGTTATGCAAAGAACGCCTGGGGTAAAAGTAGGTGTGAGATATTAACCTACACTATCTCTCGCTTTCATATTATATATATATATATATATATATATATATATATATATATATATATATATATATATATATATATACTAACATTTCTAGCACGGCGGAGGGAGGTGTATGTTGAGCAAAAAAAAAAAATGTCGTAGTAGGAAGGCAGCCTCGAACCAATATCGTGAAAGAGGAAAAGAACGGGGAAAAACCTGATGTCTTTGCTGTTACGATCACCGTCAAACCGGAAGTGACGTAGGTTTAAATTAAGGCTAGACTATCGAAAAGAGGGGATGACTTTCGATATATATATATAGGTTTGAGGTGTTCAAAAGTTGGGACTAATGGAAACAACAAGGTTTTTAGAGAGTGTTCAATAAAAAGAGCAACATTTTTTTAATGTATTTTTTATTTTTTTATTTTAGGGTAAACAGTTACATATTGTCGCTACAAATAGCCACCTATTTCAGTCAATGAGACGTCCTCTAGCGACCCGGAACCTCTCGACGCCACAATTTTTTTTTCTTTTTAGCTATTTGTAGCGACCATATGCAACTGTTTACCCTCAAATAATATATATATATATATATATATATATATATAAGAAAATTAAAACTAAATTTATTGTTCGACTGAATAATAAAAAGAAACAACTTACAAAGTCCTAATTAATTGTAAAGTTCAACTTACAGTTTTAATTTCTTTCTCTTATAATAAACTGTACTCTCTATTGCGTATTGAGCTTTTTTATTCGGTTGGGATTAAATTATCTATATATAAACACTGGCGTTTATATTAGATTGAAGTTTACCATTGCGTAGATCATGTAAACACTACATCCTTTTGATTTCATTACTATATATATTATTTACCTCTTAGTAAGTTAGTCAAAAAGTTCCGTGTTGATTTGAATTGGGAGCACATTAGTATAAGTGCGCTGTTTCCCTACGTAAAATGCATTAGCAGCCTCTCGATATATCATGAATAAACTAACCTCATTTCAAAGAGAAGATAAAGCCTAAGAGAACACAGCGAGAACCAACCAGAATATGTACCAGGCTGAGGATAAATTACATCAGTTGGAAACTTTTTTTAACTTATAATTATCGTTTAATTAGTTTCATATGCATTGTAACCCGGATATAAGAGATTTTTTCTGGCCCCAAATTAGAGCCTGCGTTAATACAAAGTATAACACGGATATAAGAACACCGGAGAGAAATGTAACCCGGATATTAGAGAGTTGGAGCGCCCATATGAGAAGTCTCTTTTATCCGGGTTACACCATACCTATAATTTTATATTTTATTTTGAGGGATGGTAAGGGGTATAGGATGTACCGAACACTGAGTTGTTCATTTGTGAGAATAAAGTAAAATTAATTTACAGAATATTTTGTAAATTTAGTTTTTAACTTTCCCACGATGTAAATCCGACGTCTCTATGAGCAGGTGTACTATTTTCTTAATCTAAGTATACAGCGTATACGGAAATTACGAAAACAACTGGAAAAAATATGAATCGGACACAAAAAAATATAAGAGAGTGTTTGAATACATATGAAGTGAGAAACTGTATGATAAATAGACATACATTTATTGAAGGAAAAGATGGCTGATTTGTTACCTTATTTATAATTAAAACATATTTTACATACATAACTCAATCCTAGAACTAATGCTTTGTGTAATTAAGAGATATAAAACAATGATTTAATAAAAAACAAAGTTAATTAATACTATTTAGTATAATAATTATCAGCAAGACCTGTTGTTGCTCACAATTCACTGGAATACGCTACCATTTTCCATAGGTGCATGAGACCATATTTTTGTGTTTTAATGGAAATTCTCCTCCGTTTCGGACAACAATATAGTCAAAAGTAATTGCAATTTTCAAAAACTATCTGATTTTATAAATTATTCTAATGGTTCATTAACAGCGGATATACGCATTTTAGTTGTTTTTTTTTTTCAAACGCCCCTTTACGGAGGGATGTAGAAATTCGGCGCATTAATGAACACGTAGAGATTTTTAACATATAGATTTCATCAAAATATGACAGTTGAGTTTTAAGGGTGGTTGTGCCTCTAAGGATCTCATGGAGGGTGACTTCAAGAATATAAACCATATCCATCGGCTTTTCCCCAGAACACTCCACATACCAATACATTTTTAATTACTTACGTGGATTTCTCTATCATATCTCCGTATAGGGAACGCATGCATATATTGCCACTTACATATAAATCGACTGGAAGAATTCGCGTCTACATTACAAGGATTAAAAAATCAAAATATATTGAGACCTAACTCCATATCTAAACTCCTTTTTCTAAGTTAGTTCAAAATCCATTAAACAATTTATGATGATTTATGTTTAAAATTTAAAGTTTTTGGTTAAAGGGACTTAAGAAAGTGTAATTCAAGGAAGCTTGCTTATTTGTGTCTAATAACTAGGGGTTACAACAGCATATTCTTTTCATTGTGTTGGCTCTCTAGTGTGTATCCGTTGATATCTTGTATGCTTTTATACAGAGTAGTGTGGTTCTCGGTTGATTAACTGTGTCCGATATATAGCGAGAGTCAAAACAACGAAAAGAATATTGCGTTGTCATAGCCCTACTCATAACTATGGATAAGCTTCAATGCAAATTTGAAGATTTGAATTTTTCAAATTGATGGTTTTATACAGATGTTATTAATAATCTTTCTGATACTCAAAAAAAGTGGAAATCGGAGAATATTTAGTTGTCGATTGATATGTATGGCGCAAATATTTTTCGTATTTTTATTTTCACGAAAAAACTTCCAACCGACTTTTATTCCCTTTCCACTAAAAGCAATACAATAAAAAACACATTTAGAAACAATGAACTAAATATAGCTCACATTTAGACCTCCTGCGCGTGGGAGCTGTGCTTAAAAATATATAATACATAGTTATTTAGTTTAGGGATTATCCCTGTAAGTAGAAATATCCAAACATATAAACATACCCAACTTTATATATAGATAAATATAAAGAGATTTAGATATGAAATGAATCAACAAATACTCTTACCGAAGGTTTGGTAAAATCCATGTCCGATGTAGAAGTAAAAAGCGAACATAAAGTAAAGTCCAGTCTGGTATTATTGTTTCAACTGAAAAGCACACCAATTTATGTTCAGTTGTAGCTGGCAGAAGTAAATGAATGAACGGCGAAGTAGGGAGAGTAAGAAATTGGTGGCGAGTGTCCATTCAAAACGGCCGGAGATGGTGGGAGGAGGTTAGCTACGGAAATGACGGGCGCTTGTTCTTTCTTTCTTTAAAGTAGGAAGAAAAGCTGACAATTTGCGGGTCGCGGCGTGCTGGCCACAACTACAAGGAAGTACAATAATTTTTACACAGTTTATAAGGCAATTAAATGAGGCCAAGCAAAAGTTCTCTCTCTCATATATATATATATATATATATATATATATATATATATATATAATTTCTTAGAGGGAAGTAGACCTGTATTCTAAAGAGCAGAGTTCATTTTAATGTATTAGTAAATGTATTAATACTATAAAAAGAAAACAATGCTCATTGTACTGTAGATATGTAATAAGCTCAATAGGTATAGATATCCTAGAGCTATATTAACATCGAGTAAAACGATTAATAATTGTGAATTAAAACGACTAGAATGCTAATTTTATGTTGGTGTCTTTAATTGCCCCCTTTTTCTGATGAGGAGAATTAGTTTATAAAGGACAAAACTTTTGTCAAATTATTGTCAATATTTATTGTCAATTTAAATAAAATAAACATCGTTTCTGAAACGATAGTACAATCGAGTTGATTTTGTTTCTTTTTCTTTTTGAAACTGATTTTTAATTCACAAGTATGACTCGTTTTACTCTGTGTGTGTGTATATATAGTCAGTGTAAATGCATTTGCTTATTTGTAGTTTGCAATTAAATAAGGCTACTCAGGAGTGATTATATATATATATATATATATATATATATATATATATATATATATATATATGATTAATTTGTAATAATTTACTTTTTTAATTTCCCCCGCATTTCACATTGTTGGTTTCGAAAATATTTACCATATTCTTTTCTTTCCGGAAGCATACTGTAAATATTTTATTTTAACTTGTATAAAAATGTTTAGTTTTTTATTTTTAAAGTTCTAAACAGTCTTTTTTGTTTTGTTTTTTTAGTTCTAAATAGTTGAAAGTTTTTTTTTTATACCCGGGTTATTAAAAAGTTTTGTATACTATTTTCCTGACTTTTAGATTGTGTTAGAAATACACGTATTTCCGCGTCCCTTATTTGTTTTGTCTATCTCCTTTCCTTCTTTCTCAACTTCCACATCTATCTTCTCTATCGTTTTCTTTTCCTTCTTTTATTATTTGTGCTTCTTTTACGATCCACATTATTTCATATAAACCCATTTTAATTATTTACATATGCGCATGCAACCCTTCCAATTTTATATTTTTTGTTACTTATTTTTTTTATATTTTTAGATTTTTTTTTACCGTATTTTTATATTCATTCATTCTTTTTTCATATCTAAATGTTCTTGAGCCAGTTTTTATATTTGAATTCGGAATAATTCTTGCCATTCTCCTAATCTGATGATAAGCATTTAGCTTCGAAATGTTATGGATTAAAAGGGGTTTCTTTTTTATTATTTTACCCCTCTTACGTTTTCTTAGCGTTCTGATGATATAATAAAATTATTATAACTTTTATTTCAAAATGCAAAATATCTCAGGGTTTCCGAAGACCCAATTCGAGGAACTGTCCATGAGAATCTTCAAAACAAGTCGAAAGTGATGACGAGAGTGACCATTTATATCAGAGAACACAAAAGAAAACCGTTTAGTGAGATCCAAGAGATTTTTAAACAAATTAAAACATCCTTCCGAACAAGACAGACCTCGGAAAGAATTTTAACTAGGACCAACATTTAAACAGAACGAATGAACGATGGCTATATGTTGACCGTCCGATGTTTCAAAGTTCATGCACTGAACATTTCCTGCAACTGCTATGGTTTTAAGGGTTGTTCGCAATGAAGGACATAAGATGTTACCACATTCCTTTCCGAAAGAATTAAGTCAATTTTGCTGCTTACATTGATATCCTAGGCACTGTTCATAAGCTTTGGATCGATAGAATAATAAACGGAAGCCCCCACGTTTTTAAACATGACTCTGCACTGTCACATAAGGCTCAAACCACCCAAGAAGAGCGGAAAATTTCCATAATCACATGCCCGCAGCCTGCGACTTGTGGCCTCCAAGCTCTCCATACCTTAATCCGTTGGATTATTACGTATAGAGCGTTGTTGAAAGAGATGTTAATAGACACCCTCACAACACCAACGGTTCTCTGAGAGCGTCCATAGTCAGATTATGAGACAACATCGATGAGTACCAATTTATACGCGTCTGCTAAAAGTTTAGATCTCCAATATAAGCGGTCATTAAAGAAAATTATTAAATAAGAATGTCTCTTCTGTACCAATGTAGTTTTATTTGATTACACACGTGTTGTTTGTATTTTTATTCGCCTTAAAAATGTAATAAATGTTCTCAAACACCGGACGCACCACACACACACACACACACACGATAATGAAGAAATGTATGCTTTTAATGTATATTTTGATACTTTCGTTCATGATTCCTGCAATGAATTTAATTCAATAAAAATGAATTTACATATAAATTAGAAATAAACATACCAAACCAAACATGTATTTATATCGCACCGATTTTATTTTACTAGTAGTATAATTTGTCTCAAACATGTTTTGTTGAATGTTGGGAATTCAAACAACTCAGAGACAAATTTATATTCCTAGGAAGCAGAACATAGTAAATATTTTTACTTAGTTTAAAAAGAATGAACATACACACACAGTATGTATATATATATATATATATATATATATATATATATATAATGTCAAAAAATTATATTCTAAAATTCATGATGTTAACCATCTTATAATTTATACCTTTAGCTCAGTTTACTTATACAATTCCTGACAGTATCTGTTCCGCAGCGAAAAATCAATCACTTAATTATTATATCGATCAGTGAATCTATTATGCCCTTATTTCATTAGAGGAAATAGCAACAGTGAATCCGTCAAAAGGAAAGGAAGTGTGATTTGACATGGTTAAAATCCGGAAATTGGAAGAGAAGCTGCAAATACCTTTTTATTTTTCCATTACGCCATATTGATTATTTCCATTTTTAAATATTTTTCAGAGTATATATATATATATATATATATATATATATATATATATATATATATATATATATTACAAGCAAATAAACGTTTGTGTTTCACTTTAAGAATCCTATCAGGCTAGCAACTTTTTTGGCGCGAATGCCAGACTTTTTCTGAAATTTTCCATAATGCAATTATTATATTTAAATATCTGATACATTTAAACATGTCAGGAACAGCAGTCTTTCTGCGCTATTGGGAAAGTTAAAAATCTGTAGAAAATAAAAAGCAATTTGTAAGAGTCCTACAGATTGGAGACCGGATAGTCATGAGGTCCACCCTAGGTGTTAGGATAATAACGTTTGGTCTCCGTTCATAACGAACACTATAATACATTAAAGGCGACCTAACACTGACAGGCACTTTACCGTACATCTTAGTTAAGCCCTACAAAAAGTGGCCAAGCGGTTGCTAATTAGCGTAATGTATAGCTTTGTAAAATCAAATAACAATGAAGGCTTCATTAAATTATGACTCTGCGTTCAGGCATGGCTTCGGCCCAGAAACACTATTACCAATATCCCAGAATATCCCAGCAGTATCTCACGATACCACCAGAATTTGTCGGATTGCCATTACTTTATGAGATTACCATATTTACGCTAATGCAAACAGAGCATTTTGTCTAATGGGGGGAAAGCCAAGATTAATAAAGGACGCGGAGGTTAAGTTGACAATAAAACCTCGGCATCCGACTTCGATAGAAAATACAATGGTTTCTTAACTGCTTCTGACAAATTGTTGTGTAGATATTCGTAGCTTTCCAAGTTACGCTAGTGTGCCCAGTCACAATTTTCCTCAAATGAAATTGTTAATTCCACGACGAAAACGTTATTAAAATTAGCGGACCAAATTACGATAACCGGACGCTGATGGGTTAATGCTATTTTAGTTGGAAATACAAGCTGTCGTTCTCAGTCAAATGCCACGTGTAAGTCTTTGTGGCTATCAAACACTAACGAATTCTATTTATTTTTCATAAAGATTTGGAGCTCTTTCCTTTAACAAAATTTGCTCTACTGATGGCATTTTGAACTTTATTGGCTGTCACCCAACACATCTTCGAAGTCTCCGCAACAATTTCAAATCGTGTCTCCAAGTGTAGCTTCTTAGGGAATACTTGCGTCCAGTGAGAATATATTTTAGGTTCGAAGTATTTTCAATTGATCTGCATCGATCGGATATAGTTAATCCCCAGACATAATGTTACCTTGCGTAGGAAAGATATCGTAGGCTTTCTTCACAAGAAGGTATAAGTTTTAAAGTTCCATGTATTTAAGGTCGCGTCACGTGATTTGTTTTTACACTTTCTTGGTCCATGCGCCTTGTTTATTTTGACCTACACATGTAGCAATGTGTTTGACTTCCTCAAGATGATTTTTTTTTTCCGAAATCATTTTCGTCTACCCCAAAACCACCAAATTAATTAAATCTGCATTAGCCATGATAGCTTGGGAATTAATCCAAAGTAAATCCGTTATATTTTATCTTTGTTTTCCATGTTATACTTATCAATTGAGCGTAATCCATCATTTAGCATTCTGTACAAGTCCTGCTAACGATGTCGACCAGTCAGAGGTAGAGAATAACAGCAACCTAGGCTTTTGATGCTTTCTTCGCGGATTGTTGGATGTCAACAAAGAACTTCGTTTACTTGCAGGATCCGATAACTATAGATAAACCTGATATTTTGAAGGCTTTATTTTTATCGGAGTCCATTTGGAAAGGTCATACCGATAATGATTTGCTCCATGTGTGATATGGATTCTGTTACTAAAATGAAATCATCCATATACGTCTTAATAGAAGAATCCTTTTCTTATTAGTGTCGGTTTCGGCACTATGCAATATTTCGATTATCAACACAAACAGTAATGGAGAGATAACACACCCGATTATACTACCAATATTCCACTTTTTTCCAGTTAGATAAATATTTATTACTAGCATTTTAGCCCGGCTTTGCTCGGGCCCTATGTACCGTTTATAATTTTATGTGCATATATTAAAAGAAATTGACTCGTGTCCAGGTAACCTACACCTAACATTTCAAGGGTTTAGACCCAAAATTGGCGGAGGAGGTGATAGAGTCTGCAAAGGTCAACTCTTTCAACTTTGACCTCTTGACAGCGACATGTTCGCATAAAAGCTAATAAAAAGGCTTGCTGTATGTCTGAATACCCTTCATGTAAAATTTAAAATGTTTAGGCCAATAATTAGCTGAATAGTTTGCTAGAGACCGCAAAGGTAAAATCTTTTGCGGTCTCTACTAAATTACTCAGCCAAGTTTTGGCTTAAATATTTGAAATTTACAAAAAATATATTCAGACATAGGGCAAGCTTTTTAATCGGTTTTAGCCGAAAATTTTACACAAAGGATATTCAGACATGCAACAAGCTTTTCACTTAGTTTTGGGGCAAGAATTCGGCTGCCAAGAGGTCAAAGTTGAAAA
Organism: Euprymna scolopes; assembly: GCF_053919585.1. Taxonomy (NCBI): domain Eukaryota; kingdom Metazoa; phylum Mollusca; class Cephalopoda; order Sepiida; family Sepiolidae; genus Euprymna; species Euprymna scolopes. The sequence continues at coordinate 54,093,353 of NC_136514.1, read as the reverse complement.
AGTGGACCTTTGCTGGCTCTACCAAGCTCCTCCGCTAATTTTGGGTCTAAACAGTTAGAATTTTACATGAAGGTTACCTGGACATGGGTAAAATTGATATATATATATATATATATATATATATATATAACACACATAAAGTTATGAACAGTACATAGGGACCGAGCAAAGCCGGGATGAACTGCTAGTATATCTATATAAGGTTCATTATACGTAGCTATATATTCTTATTGTTCCTTGTATTTTCATACGTTCCACATTTCGATCGAAAAAGACAATCCTAAAATAATAATAAACTGAGAGATTGCAAAATATGAAGAAAAAAAGGTTGGAAATGTGGAGTAGATCTTAAGGGTTTTGGTATATATTTGGCCAGGGCAGTGTCCAGTTTTTTTGCCAATTGCGTACAGGAAGAACAATATGGCCCAATTAATTGAAAACCAATTAGCCCAGAAACTGACGGAAATGCTCTTCCTGTCGTTGATCGTATCTTACTGAGTGATGAGAAGGGTCACTTGAAAAATTATACACAACGCACACACACATAACACTAGTAGAATAAATGTCTTAGAACGGGACGGACGGGATATGCAACAGTTTGTGTTTTATGTCCCCGTACAAAAGTAAAATATCATGATATAATGATACTAAAATTTATATCTAGAATACTTATTCGAAATAAATTGTTAAATGTTTTTATCATGAGAAATGTCTCACGTTAAACTTACGGTGTCTTAAGTAAAATTTAGGATTAAATTCACTGGAAATTTTTAGTTGGAAGTGTTACTCATATTATATCGTTATACAGCTATTTGTGGATTGCTATATATATATATATATATATATATATATATATATATATATATATATATATATATACCTTCTTGTGCATCTTTTTACATATTAGGTAATTAAAAATAACAAAATAATATTAGCTAATTAAAAATGATAGTAATAAAAAACATTATCCAAATAAAAAAGGAAACATAAAGGAGAAGAGATGAGACCAAGCAGAGGGGAGAGAGTGACCGAAGAGAAAAGGGGGAGAAAGAAAGAAAAAGGGGGAGAAAGAAAGAAAAAGGGGGAGAAAGAAAGAAAAAGGGGGAGAAAGAAAGAAAAAGGGGGAGAAAGAAAGAAAAAGGGGGAGAAAGAAAGAGGGGAAAAGAGGAGAAAGAAAGAGGGGAAAAGAGGAGAAAGAAAGAGGGGAAAAGAGGAGAAAGTTTTATAAGAGAGAGGGATAGGAGATGGGGAGAAATATTGGAGGAGATAGGAGAGTGGGGAGAAGAAAGAATGGAGGGGGGCAGAGAAAGTATGGAGGGGGGGCAGAAGAAAGAATGGAGGGGGGGCAGAAGAAAGAATGGAGGGGGGGCAGAAGAAAGAATGGAGGGGGGGCAGAAGAAAGAATGGATGGGGGGGCAGAAGAAAGAATGGATGGGGGGGCAGAAGAAAGAATGGATGGGGGGGCAGAAGAAAGAATGGATGGGGGGGCAGAAGAAAGAATGGATGGGGGGGCAGAAGAAAGAATGGATGGGGGGGCAGAAGAAAGAATGGATGGGGGGGCAGAAGAAAGAATGGATGGGGGGGCAGAAGAAAGAATGGATGGGGGGGCAGAAGAAAGAATGGATGGGGGGGCAGAAGAAAGAATGGATGGGGGGGCAGAAGAAAGAATGGATGGGGGGGCAGAAGAAAGAATGGATGGGGGGGCAGAAGAAAGAATGGATGGGGGGGCAGAAGAAAGAATGGATGGGGGGGCAGAAGAAAGAATGGATGGGGGGGCAGAAGAAAGAATGGATGGGGGGGCAGAAGAAAGAATGGATGGGGGGGCAGAAGAAAGAATGGATGGGGGGGCAGAAGAAAGAATGGATGGGGGGGCAGAAGAAAGAATGGATGGGGGGGCAGAAGAAAGAATGGAGGGGGGGCAGAAGAAAGAATGGAGGGGGGGCAGAAGAAAGAATGGAGGGGGGGGCAGAAGAAAGAATGGAGGGGGGGCAGAAGAAAGAATGGAGGGGGGGCAGAAGAAAGAATGGAGGGGGGGCAGAAGAAAGAATGGAGGGGGGGCAGAAGAAAGAATGGAGGGGGGGCAGAAGAAAGAATGGAGGGGGGGCAGAAGAAAGAATGGAGGGGGGGCAGAAGAAAGAATGGAGGGGGGGCAGAAGAAAGAATGGAGGGGGGCAGAAGAAAGAATGGAGGGGGGGCAGAAGAAAGAATGGAGGGGGGGCAGAAGAAAGAATGGATGGGGGGGCAGAAGAAAGAATGGATGGGGGGGCAGAAGAAAGAATGGATGGGGGGGCAGAAGAAAGAATGGATGGGGGGGCAGAAGAAAGAATGGATGGGGGGGCAGAAGAAAGAATGGATGGGGGGGCAGAAGAAAGAATGGATGGGGGGGCAGAAGAAAGAATGGATGGGGGGGCAGAAGAAAGAATGGATGGGGGGGCAGAAGAAAGAATGGATGGGGGGGCAGAAGAAAGAATGGATGGGGGGGCAGAAGAAAGAATGGATGGGGGGGCAGAAGAAAGAATGGATGGGGGGGCAGAAGAAAGAATGGATGGGGGGGCAGAAGAAAGAATGGATGGGGGGGCAGAAGAAAGAATGGATGGGGGGGCAGAAGAAAGAATGGATGGGGGGGCAGAAGAAAGAATGGATGGGGGGGCAGAAGAAAGAATGGATGGGGGGGCAGAAGAAAGAATGGATGGGGGGGCAGAAGAAAGAATGGATGGGGGGGCAGAAGAAAGAATGGATGGGGGGGCAGAAGAAAGAATGGATGGGGGGGCAGAAGAAAGAATGGATGGGGGGGCAGAAGAAAGAATGGAGGGGGGGCAGAAGAAAGAATGGAGGGGGGGCAGAAGAAAGAATGGAGGGGGGGCAGAAGAAAGAATGGAGGGGGGCAGAAGAAAGAATGGAGGGGGGGCAGAAGAAAGAATGGAGGGGGGCAGAAGAAAGAATGGAGGGGGGGCAGAAGAAAGAATGGAGGGGGGGCAGAAGAAAGAATGGAGGGGGGGCAGAAGAAAGAATGGAGGGGGGGCAGAAGAAAGAATGGAGGGGGGGCAGAAGAAAGAATGGAGGGGGGGCAGAAGAAAGAATGGAGGGGGGGCAGAAGAAAGAATGGAGGGGGGGCAGAAGAAAGAATGGAGGGGGGGCAGAAGAAAGAATGGAGGGGGGGCAGAAGAAAGAATGGAGGGGGGGCAGAAGAAAGAATGGAGGGGGGGCAGAAGAAAGAATGGAGGGGGGGCAGAAGAAAGAATGGAGGGGGGGCAGAAGAAAGAATGGAGGGGGGGCAGAAGAAAGAATGGAGGGGGGGCAGAAGAAAGAATGGAGGGGGGGCAGAAGAAAGAATGGAGGGGGGCAGAAGAAAGAATGGAGGGGGGGCAGAAGAAAGAATGGAGGGGGGGCAGAAGAAAGAATGGAGGGGGGGCAGAAGAAAGAATGGAGGGGGGGCAGAAGAAAGAATGGAGGGGGGCAGAAGAAAGAATGGAGGGGGGCAGAAGAAAGAATGGAGGGGGGCAGAAGAAAGAATGGAGGGGGGCAGAAGAAAGAATGGAGGGGGGCAGAAGAAAGAATGGAGGGGGGCAGAAGAAAGAATGGAGGGGGGCAGAAGAAAGAATGGAGGGGGGCAGAAGAAAGAATGGAGGGGGGCAGAAGAAAGAATGGAAGGGGGCAGAGAAAGAATGGAGGGGGGCAGAGAAAGAATGGAGGGGGGCAGAAGAAAGAATGGAGGGGGGCAGAAGAAAGAATGGAGGGGGGAGAAGACGGAGGAAGGAAGAATAAAAAAGGAGAGGGAGGGAAGAATAAAAAAGGAGAGGGAGGGAAGAATAAAAAAGGAGAGGGAGGGAAGAATAAAAAAGGAGAGGGAGGGAAGAATAAAAAAAGGAGAGGGAGGGAAGAATAAAAAAAAGGAGAGGGAGGGAAGAATAAAAAACGGAGAGGGAGGGAGAAGGAAATAAGAGGTTGAAAAGAGATGGAGAATAGGGAATAAGAGAGGGAGAAGAATGAAAATGGAGGGTAAGTAGTGCGAAAGAAAAGACACTTAGTTTAATAGAGCGTAATTCTACATCCGGGATATTTCGATTTACATCTTTGCAGATGTCTCAGTGGAGCCTAACATTAATTGAGGACTGAAATGCTAGTCTTATACATATTAACACCGACGCCTCTTAACGAAGTCGCGATGAGCTATTTGTGAATATAATTACAAATACTGCTATGTTATGCAGTTACAGAGACAAACACAGGAACCGGATTCATATGGATTAGCATACTTCGTCTTTTTTTCTGGTGGGTTTGTTTCTTTAAAAAATACCATAAGAACTGACCAATTGAAGGGTGCCAACACAAACTATGGCATCGACAACATTCGAACATGGAACTTAATTATACAATACAACATCGTTATCAAACGAAGTTGGATAATGCGGATTACGAACTGGCCGATGATGTCGTTGAGCGCACCTATCAGTCCGCCGATACTTTAATATAGATTGCATTTTATCAACCACCCAACACACAAGTGATTTTGAAGATCGTCATATCGAGAGCCGGCGCACGAGGAGGTCATTTATGCACTCTTTTAAATCGCATAGTTTACCCCCAGCGGCCTGGTTAGTGTCCGACATTTGTCCATAAATAACCTGGTGCGGCAGACTGTGTCAAGTTTTAGAATGCTACGCCCTGACAACTATCTTACAGCTATAACCCACATATGACAAACGCCAACTACACACACGCAACGCTGACATTAAAGAGAAAGTCTATATCCAATATATTTAAATGACAATCTACTGTCAAAAATGTGTAGAATGAAATGCAGTACTAATCTTCAGAGACGAAAACTAGTTAAATAGCAGTATTGACTGTAGTGATACTTAATTTTGCTAAGAAAGACAAAATTGTGCTAAGAAATTATATGTAGACAAAGGAAGAGCTCGAGAGAAAAATAGAAAAACGGATGGAAAAAGAGAGGAGTGAGAATGTGAACTGAAAGAGAAAGAATAAGAGATAATGAAACTGGCCGAGAAAGAGTGTTAGAGTTAGAGAAAGAGTGAGACAGGCTGAAAAAAAGGTGATTTAGAAAGACAAGTTGAGAGATATAATTTGAGAGTGAGAGGGAGAGGTTGAGAGTAAAAGGCTGAGAGAGAGGGACAGTTTAAAAGAGAGAGAGAGACAGGCAGTGAGAGCAATAGAGAGAGCCAGAGAGACAGGTAGAGAGAGCCAGAGAAAGAGACAGGTTAGGAAGGAGAGAGACAGGTTAGGGAGGAGAGAGACAGGTTAGGGAGGAGAGAGACAGGTTAGGGAGGAGAGAGACAGGTTAATGAGGAGAGAGACAGGTTAATGAGGAGAGAGACAGGTTAATGAGGAGAGAGACAGGTTAATGAGGAGAGAGACAGGTTAATGAGGAGAGATACAGGTTAATGAGGCGAGATACAGGTTAGGAAGGAGAGATACAGGTTAGGAAGGAGAGATACAGGTTAGGAAGGAGAGATACAGGTTAGGAAGGAGAGATACAGGTGAGGAAGGAGAGAGACATGTTGAGAAATCGAGATATTAAGAGAGAAAAAGACAGTGAGACAGCCCCAGTGAGAGAATAAAAGAGAGGGGGTGAGAGAATAAAAGAGAGGGGGTGAGAGAATAAAAGAGAGGGGGTGAGAGAATAAAAGAGGGGGTGAGAGAATAAAAGAGGGGGTGAGAGAATAAAAGAGGGGGTGAGAGAATAAAAGAGGGGGTGAGAGAATAAAAGAGGGGGTGAGAGAATAAAAGAGAGGGGGTGAGAGAATAAAAGAGAGGGGGTGAGAGAATAAAAGAGAGGGGGTGAGAGAATAAAAGAGAGGGGGTGAGAGAATAAAAGAGAGGGGTGAGAGAATAAAAGAGAGGGGTGAGAGAATAAAAGAGAGGGGTGAGAGAATAAAAGAGAGGGGTGAGAGAATAAAAGAGAGGGGTGAGAGAATAAAAGAGAGAATAAAAGAGAGGGGGTGAGAGAATAAAAGAGAGGGGGTGAGAGAATAAAAGAGAGGGGTGAGAGAATAAAAGAGAGGGGTGAGAGAATAAAAGAGAGGGGTGAGAGAATAAAAGAGAGGGGTGAGAGAATAAAAGAGAGGGGTGAGAGAATAAAAGAGAGGGGTGAGAGAATAAAAGAGAGGGGTGAGAGAATAAAAGAGAGGGGTGAGAGAATAAAAGAGGGGGTGAGAGAATAAAAGAGAGGGGGTGAGAGAATAAAAGAGAGGGGGTGAGAGAATAAAAGAGAGGGGGTGAGAGAATAAAAGAGAGGGGGTGAGAGAATAAAAGAGAGGGGGTGAGAGAATAAAAGAGAGGGGGTGAGAGAATAAAAGAGAGGGGGTGAGAGAATAAAAGAGAGGGGGTGAGAGAATAAAAGAGAGGGGGTGAGAGAATAAAAAAGAGGGAGTGAGAGGATAAAAAAGAGGGAGTGAGAGGATAAAAAAGAGGGAGTGAGAGGATAAAAAAGAGGGAGTGAGAGGATAAAAAAGAGGGAGTGAGAGGATAAAAAAGAGGGAGTGAGAGGATAAAAAAGAGGGAGTGAGAGGATAAAAGAGAGGGAATGAGAGGATAAAAGAGAGGGAATGAGAGGATAAAGCAGAGGGGGTGAAAGGATAAAGGAGAGGGGGTGAAAGGATAAAGGAGAGGGGGTGAAAGGATAAAGGAGAGGGGGTGAAAGGATAAAGGAGAGGGGGTGAGAGGATGAAGGAGAGGGGGTGAGAGGATGAAGGAAGTGAGAGAATAAAGGAGAGGGGATGAGAGAATAAAGGAGAAAACATAAAAAATGCAGCAAGAGAGAGTACAAATTGTTGATATAACTTAAGGTTGCATGCGAGAAGGTATTCACGAATCACGACTATATAAAATAATTATAATTTATTCTTTTTGAATATAATTCAATCCGAAAACTAACGTATATACTAACATGTATTTTGTATGATAAAAATCCATAAAAACATACCTTGGAGAAACCAACGTTGATTAAATGAACGATAATAGATACCTAGTTTAGCATACTTACTCTCATAGCCATATCCCTTACTCTTTCTTTCCTTCTAAACAAAGGAAATGAAATTTACTAAAGGCGCATGTTTTATTTTTAAACTAATTGACACCCGATGCAAATATCTGGTTTTGTGGCAACTGCTTGGGATTATTGTTCTTGTACACGCTGCTGGGTCACAGGAACACGTACGTAACTCCTACACACAAATGGATAGATTAACGTGTATTCTGACCATTTCCAACGACTAACGGATATACGTTCTCTTGTGACTTACAAGAGCTAAGATTATAATCAGTTTCGGTAAAAACCTATTCTAGCTACATTTCCTTGTTGTGCGAACATTGAGCACCTTGTCGGTTTTACAGGACACTTGAAATCATTTTTGACCAATAAAAATCCGTTTATATTTGCTCTCTTAAGTGTCGTAAAATTAAAATATTAAAACAGAAACTGGTCAGAAATTTGACAGAAAGCACACGCTGTAAATGTGAAAATACAAGCATTGGCAGCAATACTTTTATTTTACTTCCGTTCATTTAGTACTAACTGTATTAACCTAGCGCTGCACGTAATGCAGTTATTACAATTTAGTTTTTTTTTTCGTTTATTTGTTTCCACATTTTAAAACTTATATTAATGGAGAAAGAAGCAAATTACTAGACGTTAGTATCTCCAAACCATGCCATGTTAAGCAGATTTGAAAGGGGGAAAAATAACAAAATATCAAGAATTTATGTACGACATTTCTTTCTTACATAGGAGTCACCACTTATCAAGGACCAGAGGCCACTCGAGAATAAGGGCTAAAAAGTGCACAGTAGTACATAGGACACTATCATATTAATCGTTCGTAGTGTAAATTTAGTAAATTGGATTACTTAGGGGGGGACGGTTCCTCAAGAATTTGTTCATGTAAAACTTGAAAACGATCATATTGGAGTCGGCTGGAAAGCAGGTAAACGAAAGACAGTTACACATATGTGCAGTTCTAACAAAGAAGCTTTGTTCATGGAATCTACGTTTAGGTTTAGGCACAGATAAAGAGTAGGGGAAGTTATTGATAGAGTTTTAAGCTAGACGAGCGTTTCCTGTGACAGTTTGGCCATCAGGGACCATAGATTGGAGCCCAGACGAGCACTTGCCATGAAAATAACGATAAAGCAGAGACAGGCTCGCAACGTATCGTCTGTGAGAAAGAGGTTGCAGAGAAGAGAAAAGGGCATGGAAATAAACTAGAGTGACGGGAAAATCTGTTATTCCAGTAATTACAGTAGCAACCGGAGCCATGAAAAAGAATGTAAAAAAAAAAAAAAAAAAAAATTAAAAATTAAAAAAAAAAAAATACCTGGCAAATATTCTCGGCTAACCAAATATAAAAAATACACTAAATCGGACGATTAGAATCTCTGAGTAGGCAGGTGAATGCCTAACATTCGGTAGGATGCGCAATCCTCAACTAAAACAAAATGAAAAAT
>NC_136514.1:53994887-54079887 GCF_053919585.1 Euprymna scolopes | reverse complement strand
ACATCTGGGCAGGAGCTGCTAGAAAGGACTTGTCCTGCCTTGATAGAGTTCAAAATAGACTTCGTAGCCTCGTAGGAGATGTCCTTTTCTCCTCCTTGCAACCTCTATCTCACAGAAGAGATGTTGCGAGTTTGTCTCTGATGTATCGTTATTTTCATGGAAGGTGTTCAACTGAGCTTCAATCTATGGTCCCCCCTCGCCAAACTTTCACAAGAAACACTCGTCTAGCTGTAAACACTATCAATAATTTCCCCCACTCTTTATCTGTGCCTAAACCTAATCGTAGATTCCATGAACAAAGCTTCTTTCTTAGAACTGCACGCCTGTGGAATTGTCTTCCGTTTTCCTGCTTTCCGGCTGACTACAATATGGTTGTGTTCAAGTCTAAAGTAAATAAGTTCTTGATGAGCCGTTCCATATAAGTTATTAAATTTACCAAATTTTCATTACTAATGATTACTATATTGACCAATTTCTACTGTACACTCTTTAACCCTTATCCTTGAGTGGCCTCTGGGCCTTGATAATGTGATGCCTTTGTAAAAAAAACAAAAAACAAAAAAAAAAACAACATGTTGGTAATAATAAAATATTAACTATTTATAGATTTTAAATTACTAGTACAAAGAAACCTATAGACCACTCCCAGCAAGTGTTTCTTTACGTTTGAGAAAATATCTGACCATTTTACATGTAGTGGAAAAAGACCAATATTATAGTTAAATATTAAAATATTTATAATTAATCAGAATCAGTTATTGTATCGGAATAGAGATAAATATTGGGATCGTTCTATCACTAATATATATACAACGTGGAACGATAAAAGTGTCGCCCTAAATAAAACAACACTACAGTTCTATTTTTGTAACTTTTGTTGGAGAAGAAATCAATTCAGATGACTTGATTATATACTAGAGCTGACATCTAATCAATATAGCCGCCTTCAGCCTTAATTACCGCCTCGATACGGGTCTGGAACTGGAAGGATACTTTTTCCACAAGCGCCGGCGGGAGCTTGGCGAATACTCGGCGGATGGCGACGATCAGGATAGGTTTTGTGTTGGCCGAGGTTATGCTGGTGATGCTACCAACATAAGCCCAAATGATGCAGTCCAGCGGGCTGCTAAGGTAGGGAAAGAAGAGGGGCCAGTCTGAGAAGGGTACACAGTTGTAGCACTCCTGAAACCAAGTCGTGGTCTCTTTGGACTTGTGAACCGCGGCTGAATCCATGCTGCCACACACAGAATCTGCAAGCAACCACCTGATTGCACCAGGAATCACCACACTCTTCAGCATATCCAGGTACACTTTTGTGTTGACGTTCGAATTAGACTTGGAAGATGTGAGGTCACATGATGTGCTGAATATAACAATAACCGTGTCCGGAAACATTGTTTTCATCATCCTGCACACATCTGTTATTCGTGGCAATCTAGCGCTGCATTTTAGGGTGCTGGCAATTGTCCTGTCATAAATTTGATTGACAAAGAGCACGAGTTTTACAGCGGCGCATCTCCAATCTCGCTTGTTTAACATTGTGTCACTTTCAGACATGATAGAAGGTTCCTATCGCTCTTGGGAGTTGTGCACAACAGGCCAACTACTATATGGTCTGAAAAAAAACAAAAAAAAAAAAAAAACGGTTTTCATCTAGCGGAAATGAAATAATATCTTTTCTAGCACGACATTTGTATCGTACTACCAATATATATATATATATATATATATATATATATATATATATATATATATATATTAGGCACGATCACGTTGATACACTGGTTCTCGCCAGATCACCAAAGTTAAGGAACATTGAGCCTGACCAATACCAGATGGGTGACCATTTGGGAAGGCGAGGCGCTGAGTGGTTGGCATTTTCAGGTTGTTGTATGGGGGTGCACCCCCAGTATTCGTTAAGACACACATTTAGGGGAAGGATAAACTGATGTAAAAACCTGCGGTCTACTGTATGCTCCGTCTTGTGGCAGCAATTGCACCGACATGGATTAGCAGTAATTCCAAAAACTGTAGTTGGTTCTACTCAAAGCCTTTACCACTATAACCAAATCATCCGCTTGGATTTCCAAACAACGTAATTACTTAGGCGGAACCTAATAAATCGAAATCGACGGGAGAGTCCATTACGAACTATCTCAAAGTAATGCCTACTATTTTTTATTCCGACCCAATCCATCATAGGGTATTGCAAATTGCATTGTTATTATGATTGGACTCGTGCATTCATGACCTGAACGTTTCATCTCTCTGTTGAAGACATTGACGGTCGTGTAGCAGAAGCAGAAATGTATCATTTAATTCCTGGCAAAGGTGCATTGGCAATAATGGTTACTTTCTAGAAAAATAGATTTTGCATCACAAAATATCGCTTATTTTAATGGCACCACTCCTGTATTCGTAGCTATTCAACATTATGCGTTAAAAAAAATGGAGGCTCTACTTTAGGAAATCTTACGTAATTATATATACTTATAAGTATTAAGATTGTAAATCTAAAAATTAAAAATACGTTAAAAGTTTCAAAGTTCTTATTAGAATTCTCCGCAATGAATCGTGACAAAGTGGATAGAGTAATTGTTAAAATTCGTTTAAAAATTGCTCTTCGGGACGTTGAAGGTTCAATATTGCGGACGACACTTAGAATACAACTGCAAATTCTACCCGGTTATTGCTTACAGAAAGAAAGCATAGTTTAAATGGAGACGTCCATTCGATATGCCGTGACGAATTTGACAAAATGTTTCCAGAAGTTACATAGAGAGATACGTTGTGAGAAAAGTATCAAGTGTTCTTTAAAAAAAACAAAAAAAGAAAAAAAAACACATGAACCAGTATTATGCTTAAGAGCCATCACTTATCAAGGCTTTGAGGCCACTCGAGGATAAGGGTTTATGAGTGTACAGTAGTCAATTGGGTAATATTGTTGCGATCGTTAGTAGTGGGAATTTCGTAAATTCGACTACTTGGGTGGACGGCACATCAAGAACTTGTTTACGTTAGACTTGAAGATGACTATTTTGTAATCAGTAGGAAAGCTGGCAAACGGAAAGGAGTTCCGCAAACTGGAATGCCGCTTTTAAAACTTCAGTAGAGTAATTTGAAGTTTTACTTTTGGTCGGCATTTTAGAATTCTTGATAAAGTGCAGAAACTGATCTGTAACTTGATTAGCTCCACCATTCTTTTTCTTTGCGATCATTCTCACACGCGTAACCTTTTTGTCTCAGTATTTTTTTTATAAATACCATTATGGCCATTGTTTTTTTAGAATTGTATGACCTCCTCCTTTGTTCCAACTCGTTTGATTCGTTAGCCTAGTGGCCTATTAACTTAGTTATGGTTAGCTCCTTAGGTAAAGAGGATTCATGCCTAATCTGGATCGATTTCCATAAAACGTAATCTACTGACGTAGATATGCCGTAAAAGAGAACAAAAGAAATATTTCAAAAGAGAAACATTAAATAATCACCCGACCATGAAACTATTGAATTTTCCGGTAAATCAAGATGATGTTTATTACATCGTGGTGTGAAAATATTACACACCCAAACACGTTTATTAACTGGCACACAAAAACTGCCTCAATGTGTGGGAGGAAGCCATCTTATATTTTAGCACCAAGACAACTGAACCATTCTAAACGCATACACCAGGCACGACATGAGAGCGATAGAAGGAAATACTCTCTACATTTTTACGGTTGCTGCGAAAGTTGTTTGCAATAGCATTGCTTTCTCGGTAGACATTTCAAACGGCATGAAAACAGACATTTTTTCACTTTAGACCTAATTACTTACTTCCATTATTTTTTTCTTTAATCCTTACATTACATGATCGATATTTTTGACAAATGGGCAAGAATTTCTGTTTCTTGAGTAGAAATCTATGCATATAACATATAAGGGATTTTTTTGGCAGTTATATATATTTATTAGATTTCGATGAATTTGTTGATTTTCGTGAAATCTTTTGTAAAGAAACCCGACGAAAAAAGAATATTGTATATTTTTTGATTAAACCTTCTATGATTTTAAAATTTGGTCTTTGCTCATTTTATTGAAATAAAAATTAGGGTATGAAATTACATTTCCACATTGTTATAAGCTTGTAGACATGGAGAGTCTATTTAATCAAATGTTTGCGACTTGCCTAAAAATTGATACACCTAGTGTGGCACAGAGAGGTCGGGCTACTTGTAAGTGGGTCACCCTTTAGAAAGCTTTAATAAAAAGTCATTAAATAAAAGGATTGGATTTTCGCATTATGTTCAGATGGGCAAGTCTACTTTCCACGTTCAGATTGGTTGATAGTCCATGAAAACCCAGTCGGAATAATTATTACTGTATTTTGTGCTAATAAAATATAACGGCATTCAGTGTAAGCATTTGAATTAGTTGTTTCCGAAAACGTAAGTTCCTAGGCAATATTAAAGTCACAAACGTTTCACAGTCGCATAAATATGCCGGTAAATGCAGATGACAATGTTAATCACTTTTGCAGTTATTGCAAAAGGGTATCAACATCATCACATTTACAGTTACCCATTTACTACCAGTCAGATTCAGCCTTGCTTAACTTAGTTGATCTAATAGGAACCGGTTTGTCAACATGATTTTGCCGTGTCAGTGTGATTCTTAAATAATTTTGTTAGCTGATCACATGCGCGTTTCAGGTCAAAATGATTGGAGTTACACGACTTTGATTAACACTATACAGCAATAATTTTCATGTACATATTCTAACAGAACATCCGCAAGGTTTTTCCAAGTAGATTATTCAACCATGATCTAACAGCCAACCAAATATCAGAGAATTAACTTTTTCCTCTGAACATATGATATTCTGGCAATTTTATAGAACATTTTAATTTGTTTTTTCAATTTATTTGTTTGTAGCTCAACTATTCAGATAGTGAAGCACAGACTACTAAATGCAACAAGATATTACATTCACAAAGGCGCATCCCCTTCTAACCCCCGTTGCGTGAAAGTAAATTAAATTTAGCTCACATTACGACCCCTTTGGCCTACCAGCTGTGCTTTAAATTAACCATGATCGGCTAATTAGTATAGGAATGCATCCTGTCCATACACCGATATAAACATACAATTACTTAACCGACATATCTGATCTACAAGTTGTCACACCGTACGTACCGAAGGAATACGAATTACAGCTCATAGATACTAAGAGTAGTTTTGTTGAGTGTCGTTCTGTTTCCATGCATAGTAAAACTCAACTTGAGTACTCTATTAAACGCGTTACGTTAAGTTGAGACCATTAGTTCCCCTACCTAAGAGTTCAAGTTATAAGTATGAGCATATATATCATTTAAAATAACACAGTACTTGAAGACGACCCATGGGAGTTGAAAATGTTAGTACGTTTACCGAATTGAAAAGAATATGCAGAGCACAACGCTAATATTCAACCAAACCTATATATATATATATATATATATATATATATATATAGGTAAGCTGAATGTGTTTGTGTGTGTCTGGTCACGAATAGGCTCCTATATGGTTGACTATTTAAAAAGCTGATTACATATAATGATAGATGTATCGAGACACAGGAATGGGTATGTTTGATCTGGCAGAACGGTGGTTCATTAAAATTGTGGGGTCTGCGTTCATCCGTGGTCCACAAAGTATGGAAATAAAAAAATTTAAAAATTAAAAAAAAAAAAAAAACAACGTTTACAAGTGTTTTTGATATAGATGTATATAAGAATACTTTGATAAGTATGTTTTAACTTAAACAGGGATGGTGTAATAAAATTGTGGAGTCTGCGTTCGCGCCTGGCTTCCATAGAATGGAAATAGGCACAAACTTTAATAAAGACTTTTCGTATCTATCTGCGTAAGTTTACTTTGATAATTATGTTTCAGTTTGAAGAAATATGATATAATAAAATTAGAGGGTATTCGTTCGCGCCTGACCTCCATAGAAGTGAAATATGTCACAAAGTTTGACACGGTTTTTTAATATAGATCCACAGAATATTGTGATAAGTGTTTCAGTGTGAATAGGTATGGTATAATAAATTATGGGGTTTATCTATTTTTATCATATTTTGCTTTGGTTTTGATACCCCCAAATTCGAAGCTATCTCTTTACAAACGTTCCTTTTCATAACCTATCATACTTTAATAAATCAGAGTCCATTTTCTGTAGGCTGATTTTGAACCCAGTCAACGACGGGTACTTTTGCTTTATATATATATATATATATATATATATATATATATTCAACTTCGGGTTTCAAATACTGAGCGCGGATATGTCTAACTGATGAACCCAAATGAGGACGAAAATCTAGTCTTGGACTTCCAGTTTGTTTGCTTTCTCGGCTATCATCTCGTCAGGAGATATCAATAGCGTACAAAAATAATATTAAGAGCACAACGGGGTAATTTGAAGGTGCCAGAAAAAAAAAACGATTAAAAGAAATATTTATATAATTTAATTTATAATGTTTTCGTTGTCTCAAAGATAACGAAAACATAATTTCTCTTTGTAGAACTTTGACCCGTCCCCCACCTTTCCCTCCCTTTCCCCCGGCTGTGCCAAGATTTAGTTTTAATCGCTTTTAAACGCAATTTCAGATTAAATATTTCTTTTAATCGCTTATTTTTCTTATTTTTGGCATCTTCAAATCCCCCCTAGTGCTCTTAATATTGTTTTTGTATGCTATCGATTTCTCCTGACGAGATGAGAGCCGAAACAGCTCTCGAGAAATTTCCGTATATTGTATTTAAATCTTCATATAAATTTTGTACCTCCAAACATATATTATATATATACTATTTTCTGTTTTTACAATAGAGTATTCCCTGATCTTATTCTGTATTGAGCACTCTTGTATTAACCTAGTTGAACTTCATTGGTTTCTTTACCTCTAGAAAACAATAGCATCATATATATATATATATATATATATATATATATATATATATATATATATTGCTAATTTTTTTAATAATACAGTTTAGTAAGTCCTTATATTGAAGATAAAATCTGCTTAGAAAATCGCCCATATTTTATTTGTTTATTTATATATTTTGTTATTTTATAAATTATTTTTTTAAAACATTTTAATATATATATATATATATATATATATATATATATATATACTAGCATTGGTGCCCGGCGTTGCCCGGGTGTTTGGGATGTATGCTGAGCAAAAAAAAAACGGTCAATCTTTTTAACTTCTATTATGACCCCTTAAAAGTTATTGTTTGGGGCTCAAATCCAGTTACTAAGTTAGATCCATATGCAAGGAACCTATATCTAAAATCCCAAGTGTTTAGACCAAAAATTGTCGGAGGAGCTTGGTAGAGTTCTCATAAGTCAAATCGTTAAAGTTTGACCCTTAATCGCCAAATTTCTGGCCGAAATCCGGCCACATCGATTTTCCC
The DNA here is from genome assembly GCF_053919585.1 of Euprymna scolopes. Taxonomy (NCBI): domain Eukaryota; kingdom Metazoa; phylum Mollusca; class Cephalopoda; order Sepiida; family Sepiolidae; genus Euprymna; species Euprymna scolopes. Next base: position 54,072,441 of record NC_136514.1, on the reverse strand, counting down.
ATATCTCAGTACCCTATATATCAAATTTCGATTCTGTAGACTAAAAATTGACAGAGTTATTGTGTAGGGAAACGTACACAGACACTTTCACACACACATATATATATAATATACATACACACTAGATTAAATACGTAGACTTAGATATAACTCAGCCCAAAAGCAACACATTAAAATACAAAGATGAACGATGCAGACTATCAAGTTGAGATACTAATAAATAGTGCAGGTATAAATCAGTTTTATAAATTTGTGTCAAACAGATCAATTACAAACACTCATAATATATACTAGTATAAACCCATGTCGAAAATGACAAAAAAGCACTTGCAATTTTTTTAGGCATATTACCAACACATATATATATATACCTAAAAGATTATATCAATAAATCAGCCACTGACAGATCGATTATACTTTCTGATCATCTAACACACAAACAAAAACATCCGACCTTGATCGCTTCATAGAGTGAAGCATTTGTTTCCAATTGTATGTCAAGTGGTTATTTGGTTTTTCGTTCCCCCCATTATATGCATGGGTTTAGTATGGGTACTAAATAGGATCACATGTTCATCTTCTGCACGAGATTGTGGACAAAAACAAATATCGTATATTTCAGCGTATAAGACGGCACTTAAGTTTTTAAAAAATCATCTTTAAAAACCAATATTTCATAAGATACCGGGTGTTGCGATCTCTAGTCTAAGCTAAACAAACATGGTTTCGTGATTTAGCAGTCGTCTTATACAACCGATATTTGATAAATTTATGAAAAATTGCCCCAATTTTGTGCCTCGGCTTATCTGACCCTCGTTTTATACGCCGAAATATACGGTATATACACATGCATATACATTTGATTGTTTCTCACACAAATTTCTACGAATGACGTACAGACCATCTATGTTTGTTTCATTGAGGAATGGTATGCTTTAGTCCCGGATAACACTCGAGTACGACGAGGAATTTGCAAAGGTATTCAGTATTTAAAAGATGCAGACAAGGGTGTGTTTGATGATCATTTTGTTTATATATATATATATATATATATATATATATATATATATATATATATATGGAACTAGCTTGGGTGCCCAGCGTTGCCCAGGTGTTTGGAGGTGTGTGTTGAGCAAAAAAAAAAAAAAAAAAAAAAACAGTGTTGGTAGGCAGGCAGGCTCGAACTCGTACCGCGAAGGAGGAAAAGAACGTGAAAAATGACATCTTTGCTGTTGCGTCTATCGCAAAATCGGAAGTGGCGAAGGTTTAAATTAAAGCTTGTTAACTAAAAAGATGGGATGACTTTCGAAAATATCGGCGAAAAAAGCTACGCCTTCCTGTAGAAAAGTGTCCCGTTGAGGGTGAAGGAATTAATATTTTTAGTTAATTTTTCGATATCTGTCGTCCGAATGAAAGTGCATTAAAACGATACCAATCTCGTGGACATCCGTCGCCTCTATCAAAAGTTTTAGGCAGACATACAAACATACATACATTTAAACAGACAGGTAAGATTTATAGTATAGATATAAATCTAGGCACATTAGTGTACACAAACACACACACACATATATATATATATATATATATATATATATATATATAAGAGAGAGAGAGAGAGAGAGAGAGAGAGAGAGAGAACTGGAATTCCTACTAGACAATATGTTCCATTGCGTAAGGTCTCTGTACAAGGGTTTGTCAGGGCAACTTGGCATGGGAATACTTTTTCCGGCTATGTTGACTAATACTAGGCGAAAAGAAATGGCGGAAATCGCCTGGTAAATCAAAATTGCGAAATATGAAACATCGTTCATATGAAATGACACGTGTAAAATTATCGAAGTGATTCATTTAACATTAGGTAAAAAAAAAAACCAAAAAAACAATAACAACAACAAAAACATTACTCCCATATTTGTCCAGCAGAGGCCAATTTTAAAACGATTTAAATTAAAAACTTATTCAGAGAAGTAGAAGAGCAACTTATCTCGCCTTTCATAACATTTATTGCTATTTTTTATGACCGGCTCCGCCGTAGTATAAACACCCTCAATCTCCCTCATGTTAAGAACGACTTTCGAGGTTGGGGGCGTTTATTCCAAAAGTTGTTTTTGACATGGAGAGGTTGGAGGTGATTATATTACGCTGGGGAAGGCCGTAAAAAATGCCATTTATTTTATTATTTTTATTTAAATTCTTTTTAAACGAACGATTCTCTTACAATGGCCCTAACGCGCGTTTCGTTTCATACGTCCGACGTTTCATATTTCGCAATTTTGATTTACCAGGTGACTTCTGCCATTATTACAAGTTTCCCCTGCTATTAGTTTAAATAAACCCCTTTTCCTTACAGGTAAATCATGACTAAATATTCAAAATCACATAGTATTTGCAGCATAAATAAGATCTCTTCGGTATGACTTTTATGGGGAACGGCGCACCTTTCTCGAAGTAATGTTACTTCAGGTAACAACACGAAGTTGGGAACTCCACCAGACTAGATGAATACTTGTCCTGAAATCATGTAAGACTAATAGACTACAAGAAATGAATATAACATAGTTGAATGGTCAATTGGACAGAAGAAAATTATATTCTAATCTTCTTTACTAACATAGTGTTTGATATGTAAAGTAGAAATTTAATGGTATATTCGCATATCTATGAATCTCATACGTAGATGTTTGTTTTTGTAAGCGATACTGTTTGAAAGAATTCAATTATTTATGCTAAAATCCATTTTTACCTAAATGCGAGTTGGGAATAATTTTCCCTTTGACCAATCTAGTACCGCAAATGAGGAGCGGCATATGTTTTTTTTTTTTTTTTTTTTTTTTTTTTTTTTTAAATATAACATGAATCCATATAGAAGTCAAGTGTAGCCTCAGGAAGTGAGACCTTTGATTTCTGGAAACTTCATCTAATATACAGGGTGTCCTCAAAGTAGTCAGACCTTGTGGACGCTATATATATATATATATATATATATATATATATATAAAATCTCGCTAGATTCAGCAACTCTGATGAGTCGTAGACGATAAGACGTGTCAGTGGATAGTTATATTTAAAAGAATATATATACCGCTCCCTATGTGGGGGTACCAAATTGATTAAAGGGAAAATTACTCCCAACTCGTATTTAGGTAAAAATGCACTTGAATTGATTCAAGACGTATCGCAAAAACAAAAACAAATAACATATGTATACCATTACACACACACACACAATTATCTTTATGATAGAGGGGGAAAAATAATCTACAGACATCCACGCAGTTTCCCGGATCATCAGTGTAGCTAAACACAAATATTTACACGCTTGGATGAGAAACCTGATCGCCAGACCACATAGAATTGTCTGTATTTTGCGTGTGTGTTGGTGGGTTAGGGTTGCCCGTGTGCGTGCCTGTCAGTGTTTGCGGAAGGGAAAGCACCGCAGCTAAGCCTGACGCCCACTACTTTATAAACTCTTATTTTATTGCTCGTTCCGTTTGGCGTTATTATTTTTAAGTGGACGGGTCATGTTAAGTTGGTGTTTTTTTTTGTTTTTTTTTATTGCGTACACCTCTTCACCAACCACTTTTCACCCGCTTTGCTTTTCTGTGTGAATTTGGGGGACGGAGTGCGGAAAGAAAATGGCGGTTGTGGCTGTGTGTAAAGTTAATTCAGTGTCCACCCGTTACTTAACCTGGGAAATACGATGATGTCGGTTGACAGCGCGCAACTTACGCAGAAGCGCCGTGACGTAATACACGTACGAATTAGAACGCTAAATGTGTTTCATTGTTTTGTTTCTTCGACAATGAGAGGTAGAGGAAGAAGGCATAGATGAAACACAACGATGATTGGAATGAAAAAAAAAGAGGGGAAAAATGTGAAGAGAAAGGGACAAACACAAGAAAAGAGACAACGTGAGGAGAAAGGGACAAACACAAGAAAAGAGACAACGAAGAAAAAGACAGTGACAACAAAGAAGAGGAAAGCGAAGGTGAAGAAGAAAGAGAAAAAAAGGGCACTAAGACCGGGAAAGAAACCAAATTATTATCCAGTCAATGCCAAAAATTTTTGTCCGTCTATTGAAAGGACATTTCAAACAGTTTTTTTGTTTTCATGCATTTTATAATTAAACATCTGACCAGGAACAATTTATATTTTTTTTTCTTCCGAGTATTAGACCTCCATTTATATTTTTTCTGCAATATTTTCTCCCATTCGTATTATTTGGATTCTTCGGATTTCGGTTCTCATCTTTAGTGTGATTAATCGCGACGGGATAGAAAATTTGAGTCTTAATTGTATCCTCTGTAATTACTGCCTTGCAGAGTTGTTGTCGTTTTACCACGTTTTGACCATCTAATCCTCTATTCTGCTATTAGTCAATCATCTGAAGAAGGCCAGAGGATGAGTTGGCCGAAATGTGGTGAAACAACAACTATGAAGACGAGGATAACAGTCCGCAAATAAATAAACATACAAATTTCTCAGCCCTTCTGATCCCGTGGCGCATAGGATATAGGCGTTGAATCTCCACGGTTCCAGGTGAGCATTGTCCGAAGATAGCGGTTTCAATTCTGCCCAAAGCAGGCCAGAGGATTACTGGGCAAAAAACGTGGTGAAACAACAAATATGGGAAATCAGTAATAACATGGTATGCGGTTAAGAAACTGAGCATTCTTATCTCGTCGCGGTCAATTACCCGAAGAAAGCCAGTTGACCGAAACGTGTTGATACAACAGCAACTATAGAAATGAGGATAACAATCTGCAAATAAATAAATAAAAAATACTCATCTCAAAGTATGACAATAAAAAAAATAATATATAATTAACCCAAAAGTTACAAGCGAGGCATTTATAAGACAGAAAATTATTGCTATGAATATTTTTTTCAAAAATTAAGACCACTGGTTTTCATTTACAAAATGATATTTTAAATCTTCAAACCGTTTGCACCGTTGTTTATACTTCTTTGCAATATCTTCCTTTTTAGCACAATTCGATTCAATTCAACACTATAAACTATTCAACAAAACAGTTCGTCACTTAAGCAAGTTTCTTGAAATAATTTTATCCAGAAAGATATCTGGGAAAACGAACGCCACACGGCAGAATCATCTGATTTATACGAAAGGAGTGAATGAACCGCAAATTTCCAAATGATTCTATTTTAATCTCATCTAAAAGAAAATTAATGCTTGTGAAAAAGAAAGGAAAAACATAGAATGTTTTATGGTTTAAATCTAAGCGATAGAATATTCTGCGTGGACATTTTCGCTTTAGGTAACTTTTTTTTCTTTTTTTTTTTTTTGCATTATCATCAGAAATGTGTCCAGATGCCTGAGTAATTGTGAAATTGAAGAGCTAAATTTCAAAAGTCAACCGTCACCGTTTTTGGCACGGGAGAACTTCTTTCGTACGGAAGCGGGAAAGGTCGAGGAGAAATGTTCAAAAGAAAATATTCATTGTCTGTGGCCTTTCATTAAAGTGATATTAACGACGTCTCACTTGGGAGATAGGCATCATACACTCACAGAGATGACGGTTAGCCTCTTCCTGTGTCTAGACACAATGGACACCCTATAACAATGTGCATTCTACGATAAAGAATGTAGGAGTAGGGCAATCATCATGTATATATATATATATATATATATATATATATATATATATGTGTGTGTGTGTGTGCATACATACATAACAGCTTTATCCATATCTACTTATATACAAGTGATCTCGCCCGTGTGTGTGTGAAACGGTGTGTATCAACGACTGTCAATTGTTTTGTATAAAGATTTTAAACTTAATGAATAGGAGATTAGGACTTTTGAAACTTCGATTTGTGGTTAGCTGTTAGAAATAGCTGCTAATAGGGCAAAATTGAAAAATTGGGACGTAGTAGGTGTAAGTCGACTTAATGTGCTCCTCTCAATGTGCGCAAACATTTATACGTTAACGCCTGTTAATATTTAAAATTCATATGTATATAATAATTCATGTGTATATACGAGTATATAAAATGTAAACACACAAATATATAAAGTTGTTTATATGACAAGTTAAATCATATATATATATACAAGAATAAAAAAGCATTGGAAACGCAAAAGGATATAGGGATGGTATGCCAAAAAGTATACAAACAAGATAGCTATGAACGGCTAGGCACATGGAAATAGAATTGCATCCAAAGTATAGCCCTATAGCTTTTCTCCAATCTTCATTCCGTGCCATCATTACGGTTGTAAAAAGCTATAGGGCTATACTTTGGATGCAATTCTATTTCCATGTGCCTAGCCATTCATAGCTATCTTGTTTGTATACTTTTTGGCATACCATCCCTATATCCTTTTGCATTTCCAATGCTTTTTTATTCTTGTTAATTAGTATTTTTACTTACAGTCTTATTTTTAAACTTACATTCATGATAGTATTGTCTTTTTTAGGAGGCGGCTCATTGCCGCCTCCATTAGTAGCAGGTCGCTTCCTGCTGGGTTTTAGGTCTTTGGGTTTTAGGTCTTTGGGTTTTGGGCCTTAGGAGTTGCCTCTTGGTCCTCCATCGGTTCTATATTACATAGAGAGTGCTACCGCGTCTCTGATAAAACAGTTAGAGTATTATAAAGTTCTAAAATGTTCATACCTTCACTATTAAATTTTTCTTGGTTCATTCTTTGGCGTTTTGGCAAAGATTTGACAGTTTTTGATATTTATATTTATAATAGTTTGTGCATGAGGCAGCTTTTTTCCCCTCGAGATCCCTGTTATACCGTGCTTTTGAGTCAGCATGTGAGGCAGCCTTCTTTGCCTCAGGATTTGCATGATACTTAATTTTTATTATTTCAACATTTTTCTGATAGTATTATTTTTGCTCAGATAATACCTTGACTTTGTTTTTTTCATAGTCTATATTTCTTTGAGCTTTTTACTACGTGCTGACTTTGGCATTTTTTATTAAATGTTAACATATAGCACTTATGTGTATCTTACTATAATATCACTTATCTTATAGCAAGACAGCTCTCGTAGAATTGAGATACTGCCCCGTCACCAATAGTTAAAGTGTGGAACGGTATATACACAAATAGTGTAGTTGTTATCTTTATATGAAGTCCTAATCAGTGACAGTGTGAGGTTACTTGGTTAATTTATTGTAGTTTATTTTAGAAAACTTACTTGTTTTTATTAGTAGATTGTGTATAGTAGCCACAATATCTAGTTATTTTTGTGGCTAGGGCTTGGATTTTGATTCTTTTTGATCAGCTTCCAGTGAGTTCTTAGAAGATGACTTTCTTGCAGTTTCTTTTGCGGTTAATTTAACTTATTTCCTTTGGCGTTTGGTGAGTTCTTAGAAGAACTGGTCTGATCTACTTTTCTTAGCGAGCGAAGAGATTCAGTTGCATTTAACAATGGTTGCTATAGTGTATTTTTGCGCATGCGTGAGAATTTCAAGATTCCTCCTTATTTTTCAATAGTTTGACAGTAGTCATGTGTCTTTCTGCCAAGAGTGACAGACGTCAGTGTTAGCTGTGATCGTCTAGAGGTTAGGACCCTACGTTGTGGCCGTGCTAACCTAGGTTCTAATCCTGGCCACAGCATTGATATTTTGTACATATTTTACAGTCCAAAATCTGAAGAATTATTTGTTTTTATAACATTGTTTTTTGACGTCGTACTTGCTGATAGGTTACTCTTATAACAATTTTGATCAACTGAGATAAAGATTTCGTGGTTTCATTAACGCTGGTGGGTTACTGTTTAAAGAAAAAACCTTAACGTTCACCTCAAATATTCAGCGTCCAAGAAATATAGACAACTGGCAAACTGGAACGTCTGTAAGCATCCGGTGTATTATTTGGAGCTGTCCCTTTTGAGAGAAGTTCCGTGTTCGAAGTGGTCTGTCTACATTGGGTATATAGTGTTTAAAACTTGTTATTACAGGTAATCTTATTTAATTATGGAGTTAGCTAAAAAGCGATGGGTCACTGCACTTCTCCGTGTAAAGAGCAGTCGATTGATGCTTGAACTGTTGTCAGAGACCGTTCGTACACCGAGATACATCGTCTCAAAAGAAAGAAGAACAATTGGCCATTTTTGTACCTTTTTTTTTTTGCTCTCTTTTGACATTTTAACCGACGTTCTGACACTCGCTGGATCTGTAAGATGCTTCTCTGTAAGAATATGTGCTTTTTGAAACTTATAAGTTGATTTTAGTTGATTTGGATAGTTTTGTTTTGCAGGATTATATAGGCGTGTACGGGGCATCCCTATATAGAGAGTGCTACCGCCTCTCTGATATATATATATATATATATATATATATATAACAATTTAACAGATATATATATATATAACAATTTAACAGATATATATGTTAAATTGTTATATATATATATATGTTAAACTGTTATATATATATATGTTAAACTGTTATATATACATGTTAAACTGTTATATATACATGTTAAACTGTTATATATACATGTTAAACTGTTATATATACATGTTAAATTGTTATATATATATATATATATATATATGTTAATTTGTTATATATATATGTTAAATTGTTATATATATATGTTAAATTGTTATATATATATGTTAAATTGTTATATATATATGTAAAATTGTTATATATATATGTAAAATTGTTATATATATATATATGTAAAATTGTTATATATATATATATATGTAAAATTGTTATATATATATATGTAAAATTGTTATATATATATATATGTAAAATTGTTATATATATATATATGTAAAATTGTTATATATATATATATATGTAAAATTGTTATATATATATATATGTAAAATTGTTATATATATATATATATGTAAAATTGTTATATATATATATATGTAAAAGTGTTATATATATATATATGTAAAATTGTTATATATATATGTAAAATTGTTATATATATATATGTAAAATTATTATATATATATAAAATTGTTATATATATATGTAAAATTGTTATATATATATATATGTAAGATTGTTATATATATATGTAAAATTGTTATATATATATATATGTAAAATTGTTATATATATATATGTAAAATTGTTATATATATATATATATGTAAAATTGTTATATATATATATATGTAAAATTGTTATATATATATATATGTAAAATTGTTATATATATATATATATGTAAAATTGTTATATATATATATATATGTAAAATTGTTATATATATATATATATATATGTAAAATTGTTATATATATATATGTAAAATTGTTATATATATATGTAAAATTGTTATATATATATGTAAAATTGTTATATATATATATATATATGTAAAATTGTTATATATATATATATGTAAAATTGTTATATATATATATATATATATATGTAAAATTGTTATATATATATATATATGTAAAATTGTTATATATATATATGTAAAATTGTTATATATATATATGTAAAATTGTTATATATATATATATGTAAAATTGTTATATATATATATGTAAAATTGTTATATATATATATGTAAAATTGTTATATATATATATGTAAAATTGTTATATATATATATGTAAAATTGTTATATATATATATGTAAAATTGTTATATATATATATGTAAAATTATTATATATATATATATATATGTAAAATTGTTATATATATATATATGTAAAATTGTTATATATATATATGTAAAATTGTTATATATATATATGTAAAATTGTTATATATATATGTAAAATTGTTATATATATATGTAAAATTGTTATATATATATGTAAAATTGTTATATATATATATGTAAAATTGTTATATATATATATATGTAAAATTGTTATATATATATATGTAAAATTGTTATATATATATATATATATATATATATATATATATATATAATAGCAAATAGTTTAAAAACATTAAAAACACTGAAAAAGAGTAAAAATCATTTAACTGAAAAGGAAACACTTAATAAGTGGATAGTCCTTAATCCACGGAGTTTCGAAGAAATACTTTTCATCTCAGCAGAGGGTAGGAATTAGCAAAATGCGGGATCGGATTTTGCATACAAAAGTATTTGATGAAACTGAAAGTAAGTCAAATATCTTGTTGCAATTTAAAAACATTATCCTCAATTAATGATATAGATATAAAATTCTCAATTATTTTTTTAAAAGTGCAACAGAATGTACATTACATAAAAAAAAATCCAAGGTAATTTTTTGATTCAATTTAAATTAAATTTTTATACCTTACTTTGTAAAATATATAAAAGTGCACTTTGAAGATAAATAAATTTCCAATTGAATCTTGTAGCTTTATTTTTAAAGCCTATAGTAAAAACAATTAACAATTTTCATGCCTTGGATGAAATGATTTTCTATCTTTAATACACACACATATATATATATATATATATATATATATATATATATATATATATATTATATATATTCGACAATTTCGCACACACACTTATACGTAACAATTTTGCAGGCGTATATATACGTAACAATTTTATATATATATATATATATATATATATATATACTTGTTTATTGTTATATAAACATGCTCACATCCCGTGCTACAAATAGCCACTTGTTTCAATCAAACAACAGATATCATCAGGCAGCGACTTGACTATTCAAAAGTTCAATGAATAATGAATTTTTATTTTAGGTAGGAACTCTTTAAAAGTTGGAGTTAAAAAACTTAAAACACAGAACTTTAATTATAAGATGTAAAGAGTGAGGGGCAATTTAAATAAAGTTAAAAGATTATAATGGAGAGAGAGTGATTAAGTATTATCAGCTCTTTTTATTGAGCACTATCTAACAACCTCGTTGAATTCATTAGTCCATTACTTTTGTATATAAAAAAACCCGAGTATATATATGTATATATATATATATATATATATATATATATATATATATATACGTAACAATTTCACACGCACATATACGTAACAAGTTTGCACACGTATATATATATATATATATATATATATGTATATGTATATATATATATATATATATACACACGTAACAATTTCACACACATATATACGTAACAATTCCACACACACACACATATATATGCGCAACAATTTGACTCACATATATATACATAATTTCACACATATATATATATAACTTCATACACATATATATATAACAATTTCACACACACAAGTATACAATTTCACACACACACACACACACATTACAATTTCAAAAACATGTATATATATATCAATTTAACACACACATAAATTTCACACACACACACACACATATATATATATATATATATATATATATATATCTAACAATTAAACACACGCACGTATATATAACAATTTCACATACGCATAACAATTTCACACATACACACACATTACATATATATAAGCAGATTATAAATATAACAATTTTACATATAATTATCCCATATATCCCTACCAACTTACATATATATAAAATTACATGTATAATAATTTACACATAAATCTATAACATTTTGCGAATATGTAAACTGTTATGCACATATAACATATATATACACAGATTAACACCTATTTTCTCTCTTGCGTTTTTATGGTGTTTTCATATATTACGTAGCGTTTAATTTTTAGAGATTGAGCAACGGGTGGTAATCTACAGATTTACTATATATTTATGAGGACGTAGAGTACAATTTAACATGCAAAACAAAAAAAAACATGTGGACGCGGTCCATCAGTGATTTTATATGAGAATGTAAAAACGTTACATAACAGTTTTACACACACACCCACAACGATTTCACACACACATACATAATTAAACACACACACATATAATTTCACACACACATATACATAATTTCACACACATACACATAATTTCAAACACACACACATACATAACTTCAAACACACACACACACATACATAATTTCAAACACACACACATACATAATTTCAAACACACATATTTACATAATTTCAAACACACACATATACACAATTTAAAACACACACATACACACAATTTAAAACACACACATACACACAATTTAAAACACACACATACACACAATTTCACACACACACATATACATAATTTCATACACACACACACATATATATATATAACAATTCAGACACAAATATATAACCATTTTACACACACATACATATTACAATTTCACCCCCCACACAAACACATATACGTAACAATTTCACACAAATACATATATAAAAATTTCACATGCACACACACACACATAAATAACAATTTCACATACACACACACATATATATAACAATTTCACATACACATATATATATAACAATTTCACATACACATATATATATAACAATTTCACATACACATATATATATAACAGTTTCACATACACATATATATATATAACAGTTTAACATACACATATATATATATATATATATAACAGTTTCACATACACATATATATATAACAGTTTCACGTACACATATATATATAACAGTTTCACGTACACATATATATATAACAGTTTCACATACACATATATATATAAGTTTCACATATATATATAACAGTTTCACATACACATATATATATAACAGTTTATCATACACATATATATATAACCATTTCACATACACATATATATATAACAATTTCACATACACATATATAACAATTTCACATACACATATATAACAATTTCACATACACATATATATAACAATTTCACATACACATATATATAACAATTTCACATACACATATATATAACAATTTCACATACACATATATATAACAATTTCACATACACATATATATAACAATTTCACATACACATATATATAACAATTTCACATACACATATATATAACAATTTCACATACACATATATATAACAATTTCACATACACACATATATAACAATTTCACATGCACACATATATAACAATCACATACACACATATATAACAATCACATACACACATATATAAAAATTTCACATACACACATATATAATAATTTCACATGCACACACATATATATAACAATGTCACACACACACACATATATATAACAATTTCACACACACACACATATATATAACAATTTCACACACACACACACACATATATAACAATTTCACACATACATATAACAATTCCACACAAATATATAACAATTCCACACAGACAAATATATAACAATTCCACACACACAAATATATAACAATTCCACACACACAAATATATAACAATTCCACACACACAAATATATAACAATTCCACACACACAAATATATAACAATTCCACACACATAAATATATAACAATTCCACACACATAAATATATAACAATTCCACACACACAAATATATAACAATTCCACACACACAAATATATAACAATTCCACACACACAAATATATAACAATTCCACACACACAAATATATAACAATTCCACACACATACATATAACAATTCCACACACATACATATAACAATTCCACACACATACATATAACAATTCCACACACATACATATAACAATTCCACACACATACATATAACAATTCCACACACATACATATAACAATTCCACACAAACATATATAACAATTTCACACACACACACATATATAACACTTTCACACACACACACACACAATTTCACACACATATATAATTTCACACACACACACACATATATAACAATTTAACACACCCAGACAAATATAACAATTTCACACACCCAGACAAATATATAACAATTTCACACACCCAGACAAATATAACAATTTCACACACACACACACAGGCAAATATAACAATTTCACATACACAGGCAAATATAACAATTTCACACAGACAAATATATAACAATTTCACACAGACAAATATATAACAATTTCACACAGACAAATATATAACAATTTCACACACACAAATATATAACAATTTCACACAGACAAATATATAACAATTTCACACAGACAAATATATAACAATTTCACACAGACAAATATATAACAATGTCACACAGACAAATATATTACAATTTCACACAGACAAATATATTACAATTTCACACAGACAAATATATTACAATTTCACACAGACAAATATATAACAATTTCACACAGACAAATATATAACAATTTCACACAGACAAATATATAACAATTTCACACAGACAAATATATAACAATTTCACACAGACAAATATATTACAATTTCACACAGACAAATATATTACAATTTCACACAGACAAATATATTACAATTTCACACAGACAAATATATTACAATTTCACACAGACAAATATATTACAATTTCACACAGACAAATATATTACAATTTCACACAGACAAATATATTACAATTTCACACAGACAAATATATAACAATTTCACACAGACAAATATATAACAATTTCACACAGACAAATATATAACAATTTCACACAGACAAATATATAACAATTTTACACACACAAATATATAACAATTTCACACACACAAATATATAACAATTTCACACACACAAATATATAACAATTTCACACACACAAATATATAACAATGTCACACACACAAATATATAACAATTTCACACACACAAATATATAACAATTTCACACAGACAACTATATTACACTTTCACACAGACAAATATATTACAATTTCACACAGACAAATATATAACAATTTCACACACACAAATATATAACAATATCACACACGCAAATATATAACAATATCACACACACAAATATATAACAATTCCACACACACAAATATATAACAATTCCACACACACAAATATATAACAATTCCACACACACAAATATATAACAATTCCACACACATACATATAACAATTCCACAAACACAAATATATAACAATTTCACACAGACAAATATATAACAATTCCACACACACAAATATATAACAATTTCACACACACAAATATATAACAATTTCACACAGACGAATATATAATTCCACATACATATGCAAATTATATAATTTTACACACACTCATAACAATTTCACATACTTATAACAATTTTACATACATACACACGCACATATATTAACAGTTTATAAATATAACAATTTTACATATAATTATCTCATATATCCCTACCAATTTACATATATATAAAATTACATGTATAATAATTTACACATAAATCTATAACATTTTACGAATATGTAAACTTATGCACATATAACATATATATACACATATTTACACCTATTTTCTCTCTTGCGTTTTTATGGTGTTTTCATATATTACGTAGAGTTGAATTTTTAGAGATTGAGCAATGAGTAGTAATCTACAGATTTACTATATATTTATGAGGACGTAGAGTACAATTTAACATGCAAAACAAAACAAAAAATGTGGACGCGGTCCATCAGTGATTTAATGAGAATGCAAAAAGTTTCAAAAAAAAAAAAATAAAAATACAGTTTTATCTAAAAGCACTAATAAATAACGCAGCACAGACGAGAATTTGTATAAAATAAGAAATGTTATCGGAAACTGTTTTGTATAATTTCTGCTCTGCGAAATACGAATAAATAAAATGTGTGTAGTCATTTTATTCTCATAGTAGCTAAAGGCTACGTTGATATTTGATATCAATATGTGAGTTCTAATATCAAGAACTCTACTTTTCTTTAGTTTTTACGACAGGATGCACACACGGCCGGTACCGTATTGTTCAATTTCATATATAATTGAAAGGGGATTAGAACAGTAGTCTAAAAAGCAGAGTGTATTTTAATGTGATAGTAAAATCACTAATGTAATTAAAATACAAGAATAAAAACAGTGCTCGTTGTAATTCAGATATATAATAATCAATAATATAATTATCCACCCTCTTCCTAAAGACATACACACACACACACACATATATATATATATATATATATATATCAAATTTTAGTCATTCAATGAATTTAAAACATTATGACGTGAAATGTTTGAATTTCAAATTAAGATTTTTATTCTTCTATCCAAGACAAAGAATACATCTGAATTATTATAACTCCTTATCCTAAAAGATTTCGATGTCTACCATCTCTTCAAATGAGAAAATATTAGCAAATAGACATAAAGGTTTACACTTTCTTTGCTAAAGTCAGTGAGACATCGAAAATCACACTTAAAAATTGTTTAAGTATTTAAATACCATAGAGTAAGGGAAGTTAATGAAAAGGATATAAAAATTTACATCTAAATTGCATGGTAAAATCCAAAGTGAATGTCTTTGATAGCAGTGCTCTATCTTGTATATCGAGCATTTATTTGGGTGGGGTAGTACTTTTAGAATATTACAGCCAACAATATCTTGTAAAACTTATAATCACGTTTCCATATCAGTTGATTGTTAGATAATTTTATTATGAAGCATATATATATATATATATATATATATATATATATATATACAGGGTGACCCCCCAAAAAAAACAACAAAAAAAAAGAAAGTATATCTATAGCATATGCTGTAGAACGGGGAAAAAAGGCCAAAGACCCTAGTGTTATGATGTGATGCTTAAAATATAATAAAATAGTTATGACCAAAGTTTTATTTCATTCGGACAAAACACTAAGAAAGAGTTTTTTTAGAGTCACCACGTACATAATATATATATATTAAATAAATCCAATAATTAATATAAATACATGTCCTTATCAAAACAAACAAAAAAACAGTAAATAACACTAAAACAATAAAAACAAGCCCTTGAATAAAAGATGAACTTGCCGTCGTTCAGATTCTTGCCAAAGCCACGCAAAAAATCAGACCATGGAACGCATATGTACGTTGATATATTTGCACACACACTAACAAGGAAACCTGAAGTTGCCCGCTATTGAATGCGGATCAAAACGTTCGCACCCTCTCATACGTTATCGTCATTAAAATCCTAATAACCTAAACTAATAAGATAATTTTAATGTTTTGAATAAATACTCTAGTAAACACGATGAGTAACAATAGCACAATAATATATATATATATATATATATATATATATATATATATACACTAGCAAACGTACCCGTCGGTGACTGGGTTCAAAAGCAGCTTACAAAAAATGGACTGATTTATGAAAGTATGATAGGTTATGAAAGGGAACGGTTGTAAAGAGATAGCTTCGAATTCGGGAGTATCAAAACCAAAGCAAAATATGATGAAAGTAAAAGTAAAATAGATAAACCCCATAATTTATTATACCATATCTGTTCACACTGAAACACTTATCACAATATTCTGTGGATTTATATTAAAAAACCTTGTTAACCTTTGTGACATATTTCCATTCTATGGAGGTCAGGTGCGAACGAACACCCCATAATTTTATTATATCATATTTCTTCAAACTGAAACATAATTATTAAAGTATACTTACGCAGATAGATATGAAAAGTATTTATTAAAGTTTGTGCCTATTTCAATTTTATGGAGGTCAGGCGCGAACGCAGACCACACAATTTTAGTATATCATCCCTATTTAAGTTAAAACATACTTATCAAAGTATTCTCATGTACATCTATATAAAAAACACATGTAAACGTTTCTTTTTTAATTTTTAAATATTTTATTTCCATACTTTGTGGACCAGGCGCGAACGCAGACCCCACAATTTTAATGAACCACCATTCTGCCAGATCAAACATAACCATTCCTGTGTCTCGATACATCTTCTATCATTATATATAATCAGTTTTTTTTAAATAGTCAACCATATAGGAGCCTATTCGTGACCAGACACACACACAGATATTCAGTTATATATATATATATATATATATATATATATATATATATATGACTTGTTTTTTTTTTTCGAAATCCACAGAAATGATTTTTTTAGAGTGGTAAAGGGATTGTGTAGAACCTAGCACACTTTTTATTATTACTGCTAATCCTTGTCAGTGCAGACGGCCGCCACAAGACAAAACACACAGTGCAACTACGAATCGCCGCGGTACATACAGCGCTTAGCCTTCCCAAGTTATATTCGCCAGGCTCATCGTTGCTTACCTTCGGTGATCTGGCGAGAACTTTTGTGTCAACGGCATTGTGCCATATATATATATATATTTGGCAAAATCGCGTTGACACACACACATATATATATATATATATATAGATTATTATTTACTATAATAATTCTTAAACACCTACAGACACTAGTGTTTCATCCTTTCGGGAATCTTCAGTGAGGGGTGTCACGATTAACACCGGTCGATATATATATATATATATATATATATATATATATCGACCGGTGTTAATATATATATATATATATATATATATATATATATATATATATATTATCCACATACAGTACTGTTTTGTTCTATCACAACTGATCGGTGTGGCAAGATGGGTTAAAGAGATCTCTACATAAGGGTTTTAAAATTGATGTAGAGAAACCACAAACATAAGATCGTCATTCCCCCCAGTTCTGCGGTGACCAAATACCTGGGACTGAATAAAGAATATACATACATAGAGAGAGAGGGAGAGAGAGAGAGAGAGAGAGAGAAAAAAAGCATACAGCGTCTTATGTCTGTCTTGCATGCGGCTTATTATAACAGAAACAGCTCCCCAAGACGTTAGTAGATCTCCCTAGGAGGAGCAACTGAAGACAGGTATGTCATGTTTGTGTATTATAAATGTACTGGGAACTATACGTTCTGGCACACACCCCTGACTACTAGACGAGACACGAGTTTAAAGAGTTATATAAACAGTCACAAATAGATCAGGATAAAGAGATAGATACTTATATGTTAACAATATCAGTTTGCTTGATATCAAGTGAAATATACGTGGACAGTAATATCAATAAATTCAGTATTGGGTTGATCGCGAGAACAAAATCTCTGTTGACATTAACAAATATTTTTTGTTGAGTATTACTTCATGAGGAATCATTTCGAATTAATATTTATTTTATTTAAAGCAACTAAACACTTGAAATAGTTTAAATATGTAAACATTGTTTGAAAACTAACATGGATGTCTTGTGTCACATAGTGGTGACGGCTATATTCAAATATTGAGCCGTGAGTAAAAATGACTTGATGGTAAGGACAGCCCGGTCAAGAAGAGAATCATGTGGGAGACGTCAAAGCCGTAACGATAAGTTACGTGTGGTGGGAGAATGAAGAAATAAACATCGTTGTTAAAAATAAAAGAAAAGAAAATGAGTTGAAGTTCTTTCTTCGTTCATACTCTTTGTCTCCCCGGTGACTGAGTCTGCAATGCGTGGGTCCCATGTGTAAAAGTCTTGGGTAATTTTACAATTCTAGTCCCTTCATATCGGCTATATTGGTTTTTAAGCAATGTCTACATTTTTAAATGGTGTATTTCCCGAGTTTAAATGCTTTAAATGAAATAAATATTAACTCGAAATGATGACTCACATTATCTATAATATAAATCACACCTGTCTGTTTAAATGTATTTATGTATGTATGTCTGCCTAAAACTTTCAACAGAAGCTACGGGTTTTCACGAGATTGATATCGTTTTGAAGTTCGCCGCCTTCGGACGACTAATATCGAAAAATTGGCTAAAACGTTAATTCCTTCACCCTCAACTGAGAACTAATCTATAGGTTGAGGTCGCTTATTTCGTATGAATCAACGTTGTTTAATTTTGTTAACCATACTGATTCTGTTGTTGGGATACTTCCATAAAGGTTACCACCGTCGTGGGAATCAACGTGATCAACTTTGTAAGCCAGCTCAATTCTATTGCTTTCTTTCGGGAACGACCGTACTCAAGTAAATGTGTAAAGCTAATTCAGCTGAATTCGAACTTTGTAGCTCAGGGCCAGGAGTCCTGTCATTATCCGCTTAAATATCGCCACTCCCTCATCATTATATAAATTAAAATGGCTGATATATCGTTAAACTTACAGACTACAACAAGTATTTTAAACTAACCTGGGTGCCCGGCGTTGCTTGGGTGTTTGGAGGTGTGTGTTGAGCAAAAAATTTAAAAAATGTGGTAGTAAGCAGATAGGCAGGTTTGAACCTGCACAGCGATGGAGGAAAAGAACGTGAAAAAAAAAATTAAAAAAAAGGTGACGACTTTGTTTTTGCGCCCATTGCCACACCGGATGTGACGTAGGTTTAAATTAAGGCCAGACAATCGAAAAGAAATGTGACGTAGGTTTAAATTAAGGCTAGACAATCGAAAAGAAGGGACCCTTTGATTTCTGAGAACTCGTATTAAAATAAAATGAAACAACGATAACGACTAGTAAACAACTACGTAACAGTTTCCGTGTGATACAGTGAGATATATATGTATGGTGTCGGTCCTTACACTCTGATCTGTTCTAATTTTACTTTACTACTTAGTGTCCACTCCCATTTAAAGACTGAACTGCTCCCTTCCGGAACAGCTGGAAAACAGCGAGGGTAGAGGCTTAACAATTAGCAGAGGGTGTGAGGACCTTAATAACACGGATTTCTTTTCTTTTGAATATTCATAAGCGTAGTCCTACTACCTGGGATTTATTTATTTTTTTTGTTGTAAATAACATATCTATCTATATATCTATAAAAGTGAACGTGTCTGTGTGTGTATCTGTGTGTCTGTGTACATTTCCCTACGCAATAATTCTGTCAATTTTAAGTCTACAGACTCGAAATTTGATATACAGGGTACTGAGATTTGGGAAAATCTTTGTAATCCATTTTCGCCCAGAAATTTAGCTGTTAAGGTGTCAAAGTTCAACGATTTGACCTTGAGAATTCTACCAAACTCCTCCGCCAATTTTGGGTCTAAACACTTGAAATTTAAATATAGATTTCTTGGACATGGATTTAACTTAATAACCTGATTTGAGCCCCAAACATTTAATGTTAAAGGGTTATAGGAGTGGTCAAAGTTAAAAAAAAAAAAAAAAAAAGATCGTTTTTTTTTTTTTTGCTCAGCATACACCTCCAAACACCCGGACAATACCAGGCTGAAATGCTAGTTTAAAATAATTTGCCTATCATCGTCGTAAGCTTAATTCAAAGTTATTGTTTTCTCTTTGCATGAAAGACTAACCTTGATTCTACATCTACCCTCGTGCGCTTGCAAGTAATTAGTCCCCTTTTTTTAAAATTAAATATAGCCATGAGTTACTTCTACGTCGTTAACATACTGTTGCATGTGATGTTATCCCCAAACCCGGGCAACGCCTGGTAACATTGCTAGTGCACCCATGTTTACATTAACAGTGTAACGAAAGAGAACTATGTAGACGTGAACTGGTATACTTTGGTAGGTGTGGTAGTTTTCGTCTTGCGTCATATACAAAACACTCTCAAGAGTAAACATCTGATAGACATTCCGGATAGTCTGGGCGATGTCTCTCTGCATCTCATATCCTCTCTCCCTTTCTTAGCTTGGAACACGAAGGACCTACAGATTTTGATCAGCTGGACGAATTCCACGCAATCGTCGGGACGGGTGACGGGTGTGCGACGGTTGACTTTATTCAAATCCATCCCCCACTTCCTCCCCAGTCAGACATTCCAGTTATTTTGTTTTTGCAGGAGTAGACATAAACATCGTCAGAACGATAGGTTACGCTTTAACACTTTGGGACAGAAACTCAATTGAATGAAAGTTGGATTTGGAAATTCGCAAGCGCTCTGTTGATTTTATATATTAGATTGGTGCAAAAACAATGTAGTTTTCTGCCGTTCAATTACATGTACAAAAACCATTATTTTGCATCAACCTAATACTAAAGTTAAACCCTGTTTCTTTATGCATCTATGATATACATTTCCCCTGTCCGTTTAAATGTATATATGTATGTATGCCTGCCGAAAACTTTCGACAGAGGAAACAGATTTTTACGAGATCGATATCATTTTGAAGTTCGCCGCCTTCGGACGACTAATATCGAAAAATTGGCTAAAAACATTAATTCCTTCACCCTCAACTGAGAACTATGCTATAAGTTGAGGTCGCTTATTTCGCCAATATTTTCGATTACCTAGTCTTAATTTAAACCTACGTCACTCCCGGTTTGGCGATAGTCGCAACAGCAAATACGTCACATTTTTTTTTCATTGCCTTTTCCTCCTTCGCGTTACAGGTTCGAGCCTGCCTCCCTACTACCATTTTTTTTCTCTCAACACACACCTCCAAACACCCGGGCAATGCCGAGCACCCAAACTAGTAGAGTATATTTCTTACTAGCTTCCACGACGAGAATTCATCCCGTCTAATGGAGTATCCAATGTTGTGCTATTGTGGAACTATTTCTAGTACTATTGACCGTTGTGTCCCCCACCCTCTTGCAAGGATGTGATTTGGCCGTAAGCGAAGCGATATAGAAAAAGCAACGAGACCATAGTGCGTTATTGACACGACACTTTCTCTTTACAGCCAGCAATGACGAGGTGAAGACACGTGTTTGTGCGTCACCGTAAAAAGGGGGCAGTATTTTAGTTAAGGAGTAGCTAGATAGTTAGCTGATGATTCAAAAGTTGATTGTTTTTAAACGTTGTAATATATTGTATAATTTTGGTAAAATAGCTAAGGTTTTATATATTAAAACTTGTATCGCGTGTCGTCGTTTTGACTTGCCTTGAATGTCGAGACGGCACTAGCAATCCAAAAAATATTCTAGCCAGAGACATGTTGAGAGAAAGGAACCAGCCACACCCCAATTCCTAAGGTACGCCTTTACTCTTCACTCTGGAGAAAAAGACGTTTAACCAACAGATCCTATTAACCGAACCAGCGTGTCACAGTCTAGTAACATTTCCAGGACATTTAATTAAAACACGGATCGGTCACACCATTGACCGGCTCATAATGGTATACTATTACATAAGGTAACATCATGTATATATATATATATATATGCATGCATGTAGGAATGTGTATATATATGCATGTATGTAGGAATGAATATATATATGCATGTATGTAGGAATGTGTATATATATGCATGTATGTAGGAATGTATATATATGCATGTATGTAGGAATGTATATATATGCATGTATGTAGGAATGTATATATATGCATGTATGTAGGAATGTATATATATGCATGTATGTCGGAATGTATATATATGGATGTATGTAGGAATGGATATATATGCATGTATGTAGATGCATGTATGTAGGACTGTATATATATGCATGTATGTAGATGCATGTATGTAGGAATGTATATATATGAATGTATGTAGATGCATGTATGTAGGGATATTTATATATGCATGTATGTAGGAATGTATATATATATGCCTGTATGTAGGAATGTATATATATATATGCCTGTATGTAGAAATGTATATATATATATATGCCTGTATGTAGTAATTTATATATATATATATATAATATATATATATATATATGCCTGTATGTAGGAATTTATATATATATATATGCCTGTATGTAGGAATTTATATATATATATATAATATATATATATATATATGCCTGTATGTAGGAATTTATATATATATATATGCCTGTATGTAGGAATTTATATATATATATATATGCCTGCATGTAGGAATTTATATATATATGCCTGCATGTAGGAATTTATATATATATATGTCTGTATGTAGGAATTAATATATATATATATGCCTGTATGTAGGAATTTATATATATATGCCTGTATGTAGGAATTTATATATATATGCCTGTATGTAGGAATTTATATATATATGCCTGTATGTAGGAATTCGTATATATATATATGCCTGTATGTAGGAATGTGCGTATATATGTATGTATGTAGGAGTGTGCGTATATATGTATGTATGTAGAAATGTGCGTATATATGTATGTATGTAGGAATGCGCATATATATATATATGTATGTAGGAATGCGCATATATATGTATGTATGTAGGAATGCGTATATATATGTATGTATGTAGGAATGCGTATATATATGTATGTATGTAGGAATGCGTATATATATGTATGTATGTAGGAATGCGTATATATATGTATGTATGTAGGAATGCGTATATATATGTATGTATGTAGGAATGCGTATATATATGTATGTATGTAGGAATGCGTATATATATGTGTGTATGTAGGAATGCGTATATATATGTATGTATGTAGGAATGCGTATATATATGTATGTATGTAGGAATGCGTATATATATGTATGTATGTAGGAATGCGTATATATATGTATGTATGTAGGAATGCGTATATATATGTATGTATGTAGGAATGCGTATATATATGTATGTATGTAGGAATGCGTATATATATGTATGTATGTAGGAATGCGTACATATATGTATGTATATAGGAATGCGTATATATATGTATGCATATAGGAATGCGTATATATATGTATGCATATAGGAATGCGTATATATATGTATGCATATAGGAATGCGTATATATATGTATGCATATAGGAATGCGTATATATATGTATGTATATAGGAATGCGTATATATATGTATGTATGTAGGAATGCGTATATATATGTATGTATGTATGTAGGAATGCGTATATATATATGTATGTATGTAGGAATGCGTATATATGTATGTATGTATGTAGGAATTCGTATATATATGTATGTATGTAGGAATGCGTATATATATGTATGTGTGTAGGAATGCGTATATATATGTATGTATGTAGGAATGCGTATATATATATGTATGTATGTAGGAATGCGTATATATATGTATGTATATAGGAATGCGTATATATATATGTATGTATGTAGGAATGCGTATATATGTATGTATGTATGTAGGAATGCGTATATATGTATGTATGTATGTAGGAATGCGTATATATATGTATGTATGTAGGAATGCGTATATATATGTATGTATGTAGGAATGCGTATATATATGTATGTATGTAGGAATGCGTATATATATGTATGTATGTAGGAATGCGTATATATATGTATGTATGTAGGAATGCGTATATATATGTGTATGTATGTAGGAATGCGTATATATGTATGTATGTATGTAGGAATGCGTATATATGTATGTATGTATGTAGGAATGCGTATATATATGTATGTATGTAGGAATGCGTATATATATGTATGTATGTAGGAATGCGTATATATATGTATGTATGTAGGAATGCGTATATATATGTATGTATGTAGGAATACGTATATATATCATGTAGGAATGCGTATATATATGTATGTATGTAGGAATGCGTGTATATATATATATATATATATATATATGTAGGAATGGGTGTATGTATGTATGTAGGAATGTGTGTATATATATATATATATATATATATATATACACACACATTAGAATGGTTGCCGTAATACAATTTTATCTCGTAACTAATTCTGGTAATACGAAATTTAAAGTATTTACGCCTTTCATAACCTGACATCTTTGCGCGACGATACGCGGACAGAGACGTGAGGAAGAGTGAAATTAAACATTAAAAAAAGCAGGTGGTTAAACGAAGGTGAATGTGTGGTTTTTTAGGTCAAACATCACGCCATAAGAGTAGAGAAAATGAAATGACCGCGCGAATTTTGTCACATAATAAAAGATTCAAACGATCTAATGGTGTAAATCGGACATATTATAATCGGGACAGTATATAAAAGTTCTAAGATTTGGCGAACATACAAAAAACACGCACACATTTTCGCTTTTCTATTATAGATAATTCACTTCATTCTCGAGACATTTGTTTGGTGGCCGAAGCTTAGTCAAAATTGGCTACGTGGCTAGATTCGACTTTACCGACAGATAGGAACTTTCATCCTACACTGATGATGGCGTTAACGTGAAAAACTAGTGTCCGTAGGTATAAAAGAATAATTATGTGTATGTATACAATTTTCACTATTTATAAGCATACATGTTATATAACTAGTCTCGACATTACATACTCCATACGGTACATCAGTGACGTCTCCTCTTATCTATGCTGTTTTCGAAATAGACACCGTATACAAAAATAGTGCGTGCGTATATATTATATACATATATACATGCATATATATATATATATATATATATATATATATATATATATATATATATATACATATATATATATTTTAGTTACGCACATACGTAACTACACACGCGCGTGTACCTAGCGATTGACACCACACTGACGCCAATTGCGACGTCTCCGTGTAAATAAGTCAAAACGACGGCAAAACATTCATTTTATTTATCTGCCTTAAAAGAAAATGTCTGCCCGTGTGTTGAATGGGCGGACAAATTGTCACCGACAGTTCAAATAAAGATGAATTGACTTTGGTCAGTTCGGATGGTGTAGAGGTGGTAGTGGTGGGAGAAATGGTTTACAAAAATCAATTGCATTATCTCTAATAACAGGTGATGGTTTTCTATGTACATATCTGATTAATAAAAACCACGAGTATAATCATTTCCTCATACTTTGTTTAGTAAATAATTCTTTTAAACAAATTAAAGACGCAATAAAAGGCACGAAAAAATGATACAGGATGAAACGATAAATTTGTCACCCTAAAGAAAACAACACTACAGCTGTATTTTAAATACTTTTATCGAAAAATCAATTCAGGTAATTTGATTATGTAGTAGAGCTGGCATCAATTCAATGTAGCCACCTTCAGCCTCAATCTCCGCTTCGATACGGGCTCGGAACTGGGAGCATGACACAAGCGCCGGCGGGAGCTCAACGAATGGCAGCGAACATGCTGGCTTAGGTATCGTGGGAGGTCATGTTGGTGCTGTTCCCGACGTATGATCAAGCGAAGAAGTCATGCGCATTCAAGTCTGGGGGAGGAGGAAGACAGTGAGACAAGGATACAAGTTGTAGCACTCCTGAAGTCAAGCCTGGATCTCTTTAGACTTATGGCTTAGCACCGAATCATTCGGCCCCGCCCAGGGTCTGCCAGCAGCAACTTGAGTGTACCAGGGGGTCACCACACACTTCAACACATCGAGATACACTTTTTTGTTGACTTTTAAGCCGACTTTGAAGATGTGAGGTGGTACGATGTGGCCCTCATTTGAAATAACACTAAATACCATAATCGTAGCTGAGGTCTGTTTTCATCACCATTAGCACGTCTTTGTTGTTCGTGGCAATCCAGCGATGCATTTTGAGGGTGCTGGAAATGGTCCTGTTGTCATAACCTAAATAGGAAGAGAGTATTCATCGTACAGCGGCGCATCTCTGACCTCGCTCATTGAACATTGTGCCATTTTCTGACACGAGAGAAGGCTCCTATCACTCTTGGGATTTGTACACAACTAGTATATACTCTGCAACAACAACAAAGAAAAAAACGGTTTTCATCCAACGGAAATGGAATCATGATTTTTCTAGGGTGACACCTTTATCGTTCCACACTATATTAAACACGACATATTTCACAATTTTTGTGTCTTATGTTCTTGCATTTTTAAGATTTGGATTGATTATTCGTACTATTTGGTTTTTGTTTCGTTTTACGGTATATCAACTTTTTGGGTATTTTAATACCGATTTTTTTTTTTTAAATCAAATCAAAGTTAGGTATCTTGACTCATTCATTGAATCAAGTTAATCTTTTTGGATTATTTGTTAGGTAATGCCGGATTTGGGGGGTTAAGGCAAGGTCAAGTTAGTTTAGATTAGAGTCATATTTTTGTATAGATTTACGTCTTTCTGGATGTTAATATTCTAGCAGGACCACATGATTTGGAATATTCGGATTACTGTCCTCATCTTAAGTGTTATTCGCGCAACGTTTCAGTCGATGTAGCCTCCGACCTACTTCAGGTGTTTCTTGTCGAACTTTAGAATCTTTCTGCCGAACTCCAAGATCTGCACGGAATTACGAAAAAGAACCAATTTATTTAATTCACGGAGGTGGCATTCTCTGGTGCCGTCAACCATGACAAAGAAAATGTCCTAAGTAATTCATAATTGTATTTAAGAGTCCACCGCACCGAGTATGGAAGTTTAGAAATTACAATAAAATACGTCCATTCAAATTAAGTTTATAAATTACAATGCTATTACGTTTCTGAAATTTTTATATGAGAGTTGATTATTCGTATCATTTGAAAGATTACTTGAAAAAACCCGGGCGTAGTAAATAAAAGACTCAGTTGTAAATCACACACTTTTGGAGGTTGAAGGTTTAAGCTTAAGTGCAGGCGACACTCAAAATACAATTGCGAAATATTTAAACTTCTAAATCATGGCTGAGGGAACAAGAGCATTCAACTCACGATAGATTAAAAAAAAAAAGCTCTGTTTTTTATTCAGCCAAAATTTCCGAGTTTGAAAGACAGTTTTACAATGTACACCGGAAGAAGGTTGGAGGTTATATCGACCGAAACATTGAAAATAACAAAGTCCGAACCATTCAAACAATACGAATGAGAATGGCATTTCAAAGTTTTACATGACTGACCAACGATTTGATGGGTTTGTTTTACGGCATCTCAACCCGTTTTAGGTTATTTAATGCCGAATCCAGTTATTTGAAAAAAAAAGTTATCCAGCTTCAGATTGTCTATATCTTGAAATATTTATTTGGTTTGGTTGTTTTTGTTTTACAGAATATCAACCCTTTTTTAGTTACTGAATGTTTGAAATTGTTTATAAATTTTTAAATATTTATTCATGTTTAGTTTGGGTGGTTTTTTTTTACGGTATATTGACGCGTTTCTGGTAATTTAATGCTTGATCTAGTATTTTTTTTAAATGAAAGGTTTTAATTTAAAAGTTGTTTATAGATTCACTAGCCCGGGTGCTCGGCGTTGCCCGGGTGTTTCGAGGTGTATGTTGAGCCAAAAAAGTGGTCATAGGCAGGCAAGCTCGAAGCCGTACCGCGAATGAGAAAAACAGCGTGAAAAAAAACGTGACGTCTTTGCTGTTGCGTCCATCGCCAAACCGGACGTGGCGAAGGTTTAAATTAAGGCTAGACAATCGAAACAAGGGGATGACTTTCGACAATATCGGCGGAAAAAGCGACCCCTCCCTGTAGAAAAGTGCCCAGTTACGGGGGTAAAAATTAATGCTTTTAGCAAATTTTTCGAGATTTGTCGTCCGAAAGATCAAGCTTCAAAACGCTATCGATCCCGTCAAAATCGGTGAAAATTTTAGGCAGGTATGCATACATACAAACAGGTGATTATTTTGTTTTTGTTTTAAAGATTATCGAACGTTTTCTGTCTATTGAATGCTTCATTGCTTATAACTCTGAATATTTGTCCATGATATTTGGTTTTGTTGTTTTATTTTACGGTTTATGGTCGACCAGCGGACTAACTGACCAGTTATTTGCTAAATACACCGAGACCGAAACACATTCCTCCCGAATATGAAGCAAGTGTTTTCATGCTATATAAACACACGTGTGTATTTCGAATAAAAAAAAAATAAATTCCAACTTTAGCGAAAACATAAAGGCGGTAGGACATATCTTTTTGTTAGCGCGTAGATAAACCTGAATTGTCACACGATGCGTACATGAACAATAATTGCTTGCCGGATATATAACTAAAATATGCAAGTGTTTAACCTTTGAAGACCAATGGAAGTTTTTTTTTCCACTAAATGGATGAGGGTGTGTATGTGTGTGTATATATTTTCAGAGGAAATGAAATTCGGATAGGGAGAATGGATGAAAGGGAAACTGGCTACTCAGGCAAGTCTGTCGTGTGAATTGGGGGTGGATATTTGACCATCTTCCGGACTTGTAAGTATACTTAAAGGCGGAACATACATTGCAGGTGAGTTGTCCGATGAAAAACCCAACCCAAGATAGAGCTGTAATCGAACGTAAATTGTTCAATCTCTTGATACACTTTTAACAAAAGGAAAGTCCTTAGGCATGGGCAGACACACATTCTCTCTCTTAGTATGTAAAAGCCAATAGAAATGTTTTAACATAAGGAATTGAATATGCATATATAATTTGTAGCAAAAAGAAAGGGTAACAGAAAAGAAAAGTACTTCAACTTCAATGTAGATATTCGTTTGTGATTTATATATATATATATATATATATATATATATATACACGCACTAGCATGGATACCCAACGTTGCAGGGTCGGCATAAAGTTCGGTTTCGCCACACCTGCTAACTAAGAATATTTAGCAGTTTCATTATTATATATCAACTCCATCGTTACCCAACAAAACTAAAAAAAAAATAAAAGAACGAATGAAAACACGAAAATGACGTTCCCCCTTGAAAAAAAGAAGTACGTGTCAAATTCTCCACCAGATATTTCGGCGGAAGGGATACGAAGAAAAGCTATCCTCCGGATATTAAGCACCTTTTTATGACTATATTCCAGTTTAAGCGAATTTCTTTTATGCTACCTCAGTCTAGAAAGATTTG
Organism: Euprymna scolopes; assembly: GCF_053919585.1. Classification (NCBI taxonomy): domain Eukaryota; kingdom Metazoa; phylum Mollusca; class Cephalopoda; order Sepiida; family Sepiolidae; genus Euprymna; species Euprymna scolopes. The sequence continues at coordinate 54,042,012 of NC_136514.1, read as the reverse complement.
TTTTATTGTCTGTTGCAACGAGAACAAACTGTAAATGATTCAGTTTCAAAAATACTAAAGAAGACTTTGTGTTAACCGAATGTTCATGTTATAAAAATGATGAGTTATGACTTATTGCGTTATTAAAAGAAAAAAAATAGTTACGATGTCAAAAAATGTGAAGAAAAAAAAACTGGTAAAAAAACGTAAATGAAAGATTTTTGTTTTTGTTTTAAATAAAGAATCGTAGTTTAATTGAATTGTTTTTTTTTTTATTTTAAAAATAAAAATTCATTAGACCACAACGTTAACATCAGGAAATCACCGAAATTGTTTTATTTTAACTAATCCCAAAAATAAGTTTATAGTTTGAATATCCGCCGAAAAAGAAAACAAAAACAAAATGAACAACGTTCGTGCGCAAGGGAAATAACTCAAACCGATTCATAAAAATGTCGGTAAAATAAATTAAATATGTTATCACTATAAATCAAATTTAAATAATAAACTTAAATAGAACACTTAAAATAATTCTCCCATTATAAACAATAACTAATACACCGCTATTAAATAAAGTAGATTTTCCTTAATGTAATATGCAAATGATGTCACCTCTTTAATCTTATAATTTGCAACCCTCATATTACATATAGGAATGAATAATATAATATATATATTTATAAGTTATGAAAATATTATCGGTGTTTTTAATACTTCCTAGCTCTACCAATGTATTCAGCACTGTCGAAGTAAATAAATTATTATGTCTCATATATATATATATATATATATATATATATATATATATATATATATATATATATATGCTCCAATTTTGGATCTACTCTTATCTAACAGTCGCATTATACAACGAAATCTATAATATAAAGCTGAACGTCTGTGTGTGTAAATGTGTGTCTGGTCACGAATAGGCTCCTATATGGTTGACTATTTAAAAAAACTCATTACATATAATGATATATCGAGGATGAGGAATGGATATGTTTGATCTGGCAGAACGGTGGTTGATAAAAATTGTGGGGTCTGCGTTCGCGTCTAGCCCCCAAAGTATGGAAAAAATTACAAGGGTTCTGATATATATGTACATAAGAATACTTTGATAAGTATGTTTCAACTAAAATAGGGATGGTATAATAAAATTGTTGATTTTATTATACCATCCCTATTCTGCGTGTTCTTTACATTACAATAGTACAACCCTGAATCCGACGGCGCAATACTACACCGTTCAATACTATAAAACCGAAACGAAGCTGTTCTGCTTGAAAAGGGCGCCATTTCCTTATTCATATTTATATCGATTTTTTGGTTTAAAAAGCTAAAGTAATTACGTGTTTACTTTTTTAATATCCCATTTTGCTGTTTCGGATTATTTTACAAAAGTGAGTAAAGCTTCATTATTTTTCAAAATTGTTTTTGTTTCATTGTTTTTCGATATTTCGTCAATATTCTTTAGTAAGAGTGTTTAGCAGAAAAACCAACAAATGACTACCCGAAAAAATAAATATACAAGAAATAAATGTTACCATTGTCAATAAAAGTTCAGTTCATGTTTTTTTTTTGTTTTGAAATAGTTTTTAATGCTCTTTACTTGAAATAATTTCAGCGAACCGAAATTAAAACGAAGTTTGAGGAGATAAATACTTAAATAATTTTTTTTATAAACTACACATGCCATAATCGAATATTCCTCTAGCACAAAATAACGGAAAACATTAAAATATGTTTATAAATATTCCTTACGTTGACGGAATTCTCTTAAATTGTTAACACAGAATGCTCAGGTGACCCACCTTCAAACTGAAAACGGGGCTCTCCATTTCAAAGTCGCTGCCATTTTGATTTTTTTAACACCGGTTCGTGAATTAAAAAAAAATTATTTTCTTTACAAACTACTTAAAAATAAAAACCAATGAATTTTTCTACCATAAAGTAACTTTTATTGACTGTAGTAACATTTATTTCTTGTATATATATATATATATATATATATATATATATATATATATATATATATATATATAACATTTTCTCTTTGTAAGGAAACACCATTTTGTTTGCCACTCTTGGCTACGAATGGAAACAAAATTGATATAAAAATATATATTTTTGCAAAAATTATCTTTACTCTCATCATATTTTGCTTAGGGTAAAATTTTTGAGTATCAAAACCTATCTCTTTACAACCCCCTCCTTTTAATAACCTATCATACTTTCATAAATCACAGTCCATTTTGTGTAGGCTGTTTTTGAACCCAGTCAATGACGGGTATTTCTGCTAGTGTGTGTATATATATATGCATATATATATACACATATATATATATATATATATATATATATATGTATACACAGTGCTGGCAAAAAGAAAATCCGCACTTGCAATTTTTTCAAAAAACTGCAAATTTAAGTTAAATTTAATGTAACTCTTTAAACGATTTTTATTTGACTTTTAATTGAAATATTCTAGTGTCCACGTCAATTTTAAAGTAAACAAGTAAAAATTACAAGTGCGGACTTTCTTTCTGCTGCCTATATATTTTAATATAGCGAGGAGCAAATGTTAATACATTTCTCATATATTGGTTGTATAAGATGACCGCTAAATCACGAAACCATGTTTGTTTTTTTTTAGCCTAGGCTAGATATCGCAACACCCGTATCTTAAGAAATATTGGTTTTAAAAAGATGATTTTTTTTTACTTTAAGGTGTGTCTTATACGCCGAAATATACGGTATATATATATATATATATATATATATATATATATATATATATGAGAGAGAGAGAAAGAAGAACACAATTTAAGGCTACAAATTATATTTTACCTGAATTGTTCGACAGGATACTCGTATAAGAAATATTAAAATTTCCTTAATCCGCAGAGTTTCAAGTAAATGCATTCTTCTCATCAAAGAAAAGGTATTAGCAAATTGATATTATAGCGAAGTTATGAATTTGCTGGTACTGATATGAATTGGAACTGCATTATATGAAAATATTCATATATGCAAAACGTTTTAAATCAAAGAGTTCATGACATGGGGATAAGAAATAAAACATGAAAAAATGTATGTACGAGTTGTATTTGCTTCCTCAAAAAAACAAAAAACAAAAAAAAAACAATGAAACACAAGGTTCTTTTAAATGTGGGGAAATACCAACTCTCCCAAAAAGGGTAACCTTAAAGTAAGTAAGAATAAAACTTGCTTTAGTATTAGAATGGTTTCCCCTCAACTGAATACTAAGAACAAATTAACAGGAATGACCTTTACACCTGATCTTAAATGGAACATACATTAAATCCGTTGCCAAGGCTGTTGGAAAAATGGTGGGATCCTTCTATCAATCCATTAGATATCTCACTGCTGATGCAATTCTCTATCTATATGAGCCAGGTACGTCCAAGGATGGAGTACTGTTGCCACATCTGGTCAGGAGCTGCTAGAAAGGACTTATACTGCCTTGACAGAATTCAAAATAGACTTCGCAGCCTTGTGAGGGATGTCCTTTTCTCTTCCCTGTAACCTCTTTCTCACAGAAGAGACGCTGTGAGTTTGTCTTTGCTTTATCGTTATTTTCATGGCAGGTGCTCGGCTAACCTCAATTATATGCCCCCCCCCCATCGCCAAACTTTCACAAGAAACACCCGTTTAGAAGAAAACAATATTACTAGTTTCCCCCACTCTTTATCTGTGCCTAAACCTAAACGTAGATTCCACGAGTAAGGCTTCTTTCTTAGAACTGCACGCCTATGGAATTGTCTTCTGTTTTTCTGCTTTCCAGCTAACTACAATATGGTTGTCTTCAAGTCTAACGTAAACAATTTTTGATTAGCCGTTCCATGTAAGTTAACAAATTTGCCACATCTCCATTACTAACGGTTACTATATTGACTAATTTCTACTGTGCACTCTTTAACCCGAAGGGCTCTTGGCCTTTAAGTGGTGATGCCTATGTAAAAAGAAAAAAAAACTAAAATGCATCATAAGAACAAATATTACACTGATCTTAACTCGGAGGCCTAAATTTCAATTATTTTCAAACCATAAAAAAAACGGTACACGTTTCTAGCAAATTACAGCACCCTTCTTCCTTATTAACGTTTTTTGTTGTTTTTTGTTCTTTCTGTTTTTTGCTATCAAATAATTTTATATTTTTTCTGGGAGTTTTTTTCTTTAATTCTAGTTGTTTTTTTTTGTTTTGTTGTTTTCGTTTTTGAATTGCATGAATATATTTTAGTATTTTTAAACACTTTGAATGAATATATCACCAGCTTAATGGCAGAGGTACTAAATCATACAGAAAACTAATAGGTAGAGAAAAGGAAATAACTGCTGATTACGTGCCGAATACATGGAAGAGACACTAGCTACGGATGGCCAGTATTATGTGCAAATAGGTGAGGAGAAAAACATTAATATAAAATAGTTTGAGATAAGATTTTTTTTAAAGTTTTTATATAACAAGCAATTATATTTTTGCGTGGTGGGGTCCAGCGCATGGGCAAAAAAGTGCTTAATATCTGGAGATTAGCGTCTTCTCTTTGTATCCTTTCTACTGAAGTATCTGGTGGAGAGTGTGTCACGTACTTCTTTTTTTGAGGCGATTACATGTTCATGTTTCTATCCATTCTTTTACTTTGGAAATTGCTGTGAGGGTATAGACGTTGCTCTCGATGAAAGTGATCAATATTCTTAGTATAGCAAGTGTGTTCCAAACGAAAGTTCATGTCGACCAGGTCAATACCGAGTATCCATGCTAGTGTGGTAATAACACTTCTCAAATTAATTTGTGCTGTTAGGCTGTATAAAATATTAACATTGCTTCCTTCTCACTTGTATTCATTGGACTTTTGATTATCGATACTTAAGCGTACTGTACGCCCGGTGTTGTTCAGTCGTACAATATGCATAAACGTTATATTTTAATTTATGCAAATTGCGTAAGTACCATTATAGAATCAATCCTCTATTGAGTATTATATATTAAGAAGAATAAATTGCCACGTGGACTAATTCGCAAAAAATAAATAAATAAAATAAATAATAATAACAATAATAATATTAAACAATAATAATAACAATAATAATAACAACAATAATAATAACAATAATAACAATAATAAAAAACAATAATAACAATAATAATAATAAATAAATAATAATAATAATAATAAATAAATAATAACAATAATAACAACAACAATAATAATAATATCGTTAATCGAATCTCGTTTGTGTTTGTTTACAATATCACGGCATCTAATATTTGGGTTCGACGAGGAATGCTCCCGAAGTCACATCTGATTAATGATTAGTTTTAAAATATGCAAACGAAGAAATGATTTGCCGTGATTTTAAGTGGTACCTCTTCTTTTCTCGTAAATTGAACTCATCAACAAGAAAAAATAAAATAAAATGATGAGGTACACCCGGGCTTGAACACAGGATCCTTTGATCTGAAGTCGAATGCTCTACAACTGAGCTATATCTCCAGATGCCAATTCTTTTTCTAAAGAAATCATTACCAAGATTTTACTTTCTTCCTGTCCGGTGTAACGTGTAAAAATTATTCTTTCTTATTTATAAGAAAACTATTTTTAGGATCGGATTTTTTTCGATTTTCAATACTTATTGCATGAATTTCTGTACAAAACATATTTAAGAACACTGCCAGCTACATAAATTACCTTTGTGTGAAATTTGCAAAAAAATACCTAAGCCGTTTGGGAACGTATGTCGAACACACACACACACAATGACTTTTATATAATAGCAGAGAGAGTTTCCGATAAAAAAAAACTTTTCTAAGAACCCTGTAAGATACAGAATTTACAGTGGCGCCAAAAAGTCCTCGCATGTCATTTGTGTAAGAACCGCAAATTTAAGTTAAATTGAATGTAACTGTGCAAAGAACATATACCTAATTTGATTCGCCTTTTATTCTTCATTAATTTTACCTGTTCATATTTGACTTTTAATCGAAGTATCCTAGTGTTCAAGTCAATTGAAAATATTAACTGTACGTTTGTGTGGAATTACATAAAAATCGGCCCAGCCGTTATGGAGTACATAAAAAAGAATCCTCTCACAAACGCAGACAAAGTTTTTTTTTATATAATAGCACAGATATTATAGTTTTGATTTTAATAAAATGCCAAGCAATAATACATGAAAAAAAACAGAATTCCATTTGCAATTATCGAAATTGCACTGACGCGCAAAAACGAACACCAAGAGTTTTTTTTTTATACCCTGTAATAATAGTTCATATCATAAATACATAGTTATACAATATTGCAGAAACAAAGATGAAATGTTTGTTTGTTTTCGATTTCTCTGGTTTCCTGACGTTTATATTCGTGCGTGCTTCTCTATTTTCAGCCCGATGCTATTTTTGCCTCTCTTCCCGCTCTCCACCCCGGGTAGGTGGCAATGAATTCAATCTGGCTGTTGACACCCGGCACGGTTGCATTTCGTACTCTGATAAACGTGCATATGAAGTGTTCGTTACCGGTAATCTTATTCTACCTGTCCCTGTCGTGCAGGGCACTTTGCTGCAATCACGTATATCAGCAGTACCCCTTAGCATCACAACCCCTTACCATGCCCAATACCATTCCACCAGGCTTATATAAAAACAACATATGCTACCCACTGGAGCCTCTACCGCCCACCGGAATACCACCCGTCAATTCCATCAACATCTTGCAGCAGACATTCTAAGGGAGGGTTTATCGTACGTACAAAATAAAGAACGGTTATTTCTGATATACGTCCGGTCTATCTACGCGTCTTATGCTGTATTAACTATTAACGAGGCCGACTTGTGAATAGGTGTAGCATATTATACAGAGTCGCTGAAACATCCAAAACTTGTGGATTATTGTTATTATTCAAACTAAGATTCGGTCGCTGTAACCATCGACCTTCAGATTTTTTTTTTTGTCTTTTTTGTCGGATTTTTTTATCTTTCTGGCGAACTCAGAAATTTGCACTGAAGTTCGGACCAGCGGGGTAGCATACACTTGTTTCTGTCAGCCCTGACCGGGTAAAGTCCTAAGTAATTCTCAATTCTAGTTTTCGTATCGCGAGGATTGAAGATTCGACCCCGAGAGGAGTGGCGCTTACAACTGAATTTTGTTGTACTTTATCCGTTGCGCCACGCGTTCGCAAGACAAAATGCTTTCCGATTCTACTTGAATAAGATCGCAAGTAGCATCAGCCAAAACCTTGTGTGAATAACACTCAAGGTGAGAACGGTAGTTCGAATAATCGAAATATGAATTATCAATCTTCATCTCAAATACTCATAGACAATCTAAAAAGTACTATTTCAAATTTAGCGTGACATATCAAGCGATTGGGAACACCTTTAATAAAGAGGCATCTGCCGTATTTGCGGGTGCAGCGGTTAAATTACTGTTAAAAATTTGATAGATTGATAGGTAGAGGAATAGAGATAGAGATAAATAGCGAGATGAATAAATAGAAATGGGTACATAGATATAGACTGAGATTAAATATATATATATATATATATATATATATATAGAGAGAGAGAGAGAGAGATTTATATATATATATAACTACTTCATTTAATCACAAATTAATATACGGAAGTATAAATTTATACGTAAACTTTAAGTATTTACTTCAACAGTGCTCAACACGTAGGTAGAGCTAGGTAGTAAGTTATAAAATACATATAGATAGAGAGAGAGAAAGATGTATATGGATAGAGAAATAGATGTATAGATATAGATAAATAGATTTGAAAGGCAGAGACTAGGGCCGTATGGCTAGATGCAAATTGCAGTGTCAGAACAGATACAGCAATTCATCTTTACACGGCAGATACAATATTTATTTCTTGTCTCAAATCAGAGTTTCCTTGAATAAATGACTGACCTTATGTTTAACTGAACTCATTTGGGGGTTGTAGAGCAAGTAACTACGAACAAAGCATCTTATAGAAACGATAGGACGCAACTATGCTTAGTAGCTGTGAATTTTTACCCTATTCACAAGTAAATACCTCAGTGACATACCTGTTTACTTATAACTATTTTACAATAAAAAAAAACAACAACAATAACCCTACAAGCTCTCAGCCCGACAAGCATTTATTCATCATCATAAGACATTTGTAAATTACGGAAGGGCTGAATAACTCGCTGTACGTTCCTTCAGCACTCCCAGATAAAGAAAATGGCAAATATACAAAGAACGATGTCTACGAGCTATGAATTTTCCCTATTCTCTTGTAAATGCCTTCTTGATATCTTGGTTTATTTATAACCAACGGACATAAAATGTGGACGCATCAAGCTTCAAAATCATATAGCTGTGAGAATCAGCGTTTCATAGATGCCGACCCCACTTTTATACATCTATTATATAAACGGCAAATGTATGTGTGTTTGTATGGGTGTTTGTATGTGTGATTTTATGTTTGTAAAAACTTTTGTTAGCCGCATCCAATGGTACCATTTGAAAAAGGAATGTGTCGGATTCATATTATGTGACAATTAGAAAAAAAAAACAACAACAAAAAAAAACAGAAAAAAGCTAATTCTATTGCAGTCAATTGGGTCACTTTTTGGAAGTGGGGGGGTCATTTGTTGCATCACTGTTTTTGCGTAACACACGTTTAATTTACTAAAACTACATTAAAAAAAACTTATTCTGCAACATCATAACGTCATAAATAATTCCTGTGTGGGCAAACGGATTTGCCATTAACTTTTTTCTTCTTTTCCTCTTTCGAGTTTCATGTTTGAGCCTGGCTGCCGCGGCTCACTTTTTTTTTTTTCTGTCGCACGGTCTATGCTATTTTGATTGAAATAAAAGTGGTTTTGTTACATTTATTTTTTTTAAGGGGAGTTCCAGCGCATGGGAAACAAAAAGGGCTCAATATTTGGAGAATGCTTCTTTTTATATCCCTTCTGCTGAAATATTCGCTTGGGAGGTTGGCATGTACTTTTTATTCGAGCGATTATATTATCGTGTTTTTATCCATTCTTTTATTTTTGAAATTGTTGCAGGGATATCGATGAAAGTGCTCAAGGTCCTTAGTATAATAGGTGTGTCCAAAGCAAACTCCATGTCGACTCGTGCAACACCGGGTATTTATGCTAGTATACACACACACATATATATATATATATATATATATATATATCATACACGGAATAATCGCGTTGACACACGGGTTCTCGTCAGATCACCGAAACTTTGAGCCTGGTTAGTACCAAAGGGTTGGCCATTTGGGAATTCTAGGTGCTTTATGTGCTCTCCGTATATCTCGGCATTTTTTTCCAGCGTTCTTGTACATACACTTCAATTGCTACTGGTATTTAACAATGTCAACTCAGGAGATGTGTGGTTGGAGATTGCGCACCTCCTGACAATAATTTCACGCGCAGGCACCATATATATATATATATATATATATATATATATATATATATATATATATATAAGTGGTCTTGTATTTGTATCTGTGGAGCAATCTCTATCAAACTCATCTCTGGATTTTGTGTCTACATACTTGAAACTTGATATGTAGGCGATGCGCACCTGTCTAAAAAAGAAGGATTTGTTTTTTAGCCGGTAATGATAGTTGCCGAGAAGTCAAAATTGTAAAAAAGAACTTTACAAGAGTAAATAAATATATCGCGTTACTTCTGCGCATGCGCAAGTATACCTTAACAGTATAGAGTCGCTTAACGTTTTCTCGTCCACTTGTCTATAGCTCAAATAGTAACAACTAAGGCTGGGGCGTTAAATATTTTGGTCTCGATTATAGCTGATGGCACCAAAATCATTTTTTAATATTTTAAAATCACTGCTATATATTTTGTACTATAACATAATCTATAGAAAATTAGCTTTATGATAATAAATATAGAATCTACATGAATTAAAATATCATATTTAAACGTATCTAACAACGCCGAACGGCATACTAGCATATATATGTTACGTGGTGCAGTGTCAGAACAGATTCAACACTTCATCTTTACACGGCAGATGCAATGTCTATTTCTCATCTCAAATCAGAGTTTCTTGGAATAAATTACTGACCTTATGTTTAACTGAACTCATTTGGGGGCTGTAGAGCAAGTAACTACGAACAAAGCATCTGATAGAAACGATAGGACGCAACTATCGAACTAAACTTACAGATAGGTAACTTGGAAAGAGTGTTTTATGCAAAATGATGGTGGAATATTTTTAAATCTGTGTTCCTTGTAGTATTAAATATTAATCACTATTAATCCAAAACTTTACATCGGAGGTACACCATAATAGTTCGATACGCCTTATAGCAAAGCACATACAACAATTCAGCTAAATCGGTCAAGTAGTTTCCGCGAAAAGGTGAAACGGACATAGAGATAAACAAAACAATATTATTCTGATCTACCCTCGATATCTTCAGTTTCATAGGAGCATTGGAACCTCAGCACATGGGATTACAAATAATCCAATTGTATGCTTCATACAAACAGGGTTCCAGACTGGTTAAGATATTTCAGTAATGTTCGCCTTTTCTGTCGACATATTAATAAGAAACAAGTGAAGCATGCATGGTCCCTCATGAGTGCACAGTGAACGAGGTATACAAAATGACTAAGTTCAGCATTGCCCACCCCCATTTAGCCTCAAAAGTCCCCAGGGGATATCAAATCCTGGTGAAAATGAACAAACGGTCCAGTTATAGGTCTTAACATATGTAAATTTAAGTTCTGCGCCATGTAAAAAAGAAATGACTAAGTCCATCATTTGCCCACCGCCATTTAGCCCCAAAAGTCCCCAAAGCCTTAACATATTTAAATTTGAGTTCAGCATTATGCAAAACTGCTAAATAGACATACACAGAACAGTTTGAACAAATATGGTAAAATAGTTCCAGAAATGGAGTCTTTTTATTATCCCTAAAAGATCACCTGTGGCATATCAAAGAGTTATCGCGAAGTATAGACAAAAAAATCATATAGAAATCAGTTAGTTACAGCTTTTCAAAAATTAAGATAAACATCCGAGGCATCAATTTTTATTAATAAGCACAAAAGTGTCAGTTTTAACCATTTTAACCCGAAAGGCACCTCTAGGGACAATCGGAGTTTTCCTGGAAAATCCGTCCTATTACATTTTTTTTTCTACTCATATGTTAAATGTTTGTGAAAAATTTCAAAAAAATTCCAAGGCGTAAGTATTGAGAAAAATGCGGACAGACGAACGGACGAGCGGACAAGGGTAAAAACAAGGCCACCCTCTTTGTCGAGGGTGGGGGGCGGGAACCAAAAGAATAGATTTTAGTTTTTTTTTGCTCGTTATTATTTTATTAATCTTATTTAGTAATATTTATTTATTTTAGTATTTGTTTTAGCGGTGATATTCTCACAGACTGTGACTATTTGCAGCTGTTTTCATTCAATCCGGATGTGTGTGTGTTTTCAGAGGAGGAAATCCCCACACGTAGAGACACTATATTATTCACGAACTGTTAGTTTCTTTCCCGAAATATCTTATTATATCTATTTTAAGATTCAACAAGATGCCGGGTTTAAATTATGCTAGTTAGGAGTTATTTAAAACATCGTGATTAACATTTAACCCCTGGACTTCCGCGTCCCCCCCTCGCCGGGCCTTGATCACTTTTTAGGAACAAGAAAAAAAAAAGAAACAAATGGATATAATCGTGCCCTCTGAACCTGACAGTAGAGAGTTCAAATGATGTTGGTTTTATTGTGATTATTAAACTAATATTGATTTTTAATTAAAGTTTATTTTTACTAGGGGTCACGATATAACTAGGGTCAACGGTCACTCGAGAAAAAGTTCAGTATAAGCATAACATTAATTTGATCATTAACGAATACAGAATTTTTTGCTATTGTCATCCTAATAATATATTTAAGTCAATGTTGTTGATGAATTTGTTCATAAACTTATTGAACATCTTCACTTTAAGTACATTGTAATCAGATAAAAAATAAAAAAGGTAATCAATCGGTGTAAGGTCAGAAGACTATGGGGGATGATGTATACATTCCCAGACATGTTGTTTTTTATCAGTTCGTTTTGTTTTTTGTGCAGTGTGAGATAAAATATGTTGAAAGATTATACTGGGACTTGGGTTAAGTTTGATTACCTAACAGGACGGTGCAATAAAAATATATTTTTTTAATATATTGAATTGAAAAAGGACCAGGTAGTGGGCCCCTTGATTCATGAGAACTTCGACTGAAGTAAAATAAAGACTTAAAAACTATCGTAGAAACAACAAACGGCTAATTCTTTGCTTCAAGAAAATGGCAAAAAAAAAAAATAAACAAACAAAAAAAAAACACGACTACAGAAGATGGCGGTCTCCGTCAAAATATATTTATGGACTTTAACATAAATTTCTAACAAAATAAACATATGTTTATTTTGTAACAATGCATTGTGTCTGGCTTTAAACGAATATACTACGTATCTTATTTAATTCAAACTCAACCAGCGCTTCTAAGGAAGAAAATCTTAACACACACACACATATATATATATATATATATATATATGTATGCTGATATAAATAAAATTAGCACATTGACATTGTGTCGAACATACTGGTGAAGAGGTAAGTAAAAAATTAAAAAAAAAAAACAATACCGATTATATAGTGTGATATTCACTTTGGTCAAGTTGAATCGGCCCGACCCACCGTAGAAAACTAAAATTACAAGCGATACCCAATTGCATAGAGATGATCTCTGACAAGGGATATAATAACGTATACTTTGTATTTTTTTCAGTCGCGTGCAAGCGACTCTATAAGTCATTCTGTCGGTCTGTCTGTTTGTAACACTTTTGTGCTTGGCCTTTTTGGTTAAGATCAAAGGTCTGTTCTTAATACATAGTGTTCTTAGCTTTTCTTGACCTTTTGGCCAAGATCAAAGTGTAGTATCTGTTCCGGCAGATGCTGCAAGCTATGACTAGCTATGACTAGCAAAGACCAGATGTGGGGGCAACCCTACATGCCTGACCTTTAACCAGCTCCCATTTCCCACCTCTCGGGAGCTGGTCCCCTTTTTCCCTTCCCCCTCCCTTCACTCCTCACATTAAAAATTGGCCTTGTGCCGAATTTGCTCGGTGGGGGAGCAAATAAATACCATCTGTTCCGGCAGATGCTGCACTTAAGATAATTTGTACCAGTCAATGGAGGGGAAACCCTCTATACTGGGACAATTATTATTTTTGGTAACCAGAGTGCCCCCTTTTTGCCTACTTTTAGGGGAGCTGGTTTTTACCTCACATTAAAAACGGCCTTGTGCCTAATTTGCTCAGTGGGGGAGCAAATAAATACCATCTGTTCCGGCAGATACTGCAAGCTATGACTGGCTATGACTAGCAAAGACCAGATGTGGGGGCAACCCCACATGTCTGACCTTTAACCAGCTCCCATTTCCCACCTCTCGGGAGCTGGTCCCCCTTTCCCCTTCCCCCTCCCTTCACTCCTCACATTAAAAATCGGCCTTGTGCCTAATTTGCTCGGTGGGGGAGCAAATAAATACCATCTGTTCCGGCAGATGCTGCAAGCTATGACTAGCTATGACTAGCTATGACTAGCAAAGACCAGATGTGGGGGCAACCCCACATGCTTGACCATTAACCAGCTCCCATTTCCCACCTCTCGGGAGCTGGTCACCTTTTTCCCTTCCCCCTCCCTTCACTCCTCACATTAAAAATCGGCCCTGTGCCTAATTTGCTCGGTGGGGGAGCAAATAAATACCATTTGTTCTTAATACACGATGTACTTATTGTGATATAAAATGGGGGATCACTTTTCTGTATTAATTTAATATAAAATGATCACCCGCTTTGCAACTAGTCAGTCTCCGAGTCATTCAGATCATTCAAGTTATTTTTGAAGGATTCCAGTTATTTTTAAGCATTCAATTCATCCTTAAGTTCATTAAAGTCATTCTAAGTCATTTACTTTTTATTTATTTACGTCATTTCAGCACATTTTCGGTCATTTTAGTTTATCTTTTAGAATTTCATGTCAATCGTACATTCACGCATTCATTCATTACACGAGAGCACCCGACTAATGTCTATCGGCCTTGTTTTTTTTTTGTTTTTTTTTTTAGAGAGAGAGAGAGAGACGCCGCTCTCTTCCATACTAAAACTAGTCTTCCAACATAGTTTCCCACCTGCTACTGACCAGACTCAACATTGTTTAACCTCGTTTCCGTTACGAGTACCGATGTATCAACTTTATGCTGTGATAGGAAATATGAAGATTGGAGTTATGCGATATTATCAAAACTTAATTTTTAATTTCATCTGATTTTTGTAAGTTCAAGTAAGTTGCAGCGAGAAAATGAATAGCGCCGTGGTCTGAAGTCCTGGACTACGTGCCAAATTCGCATCAAGGAAGTTCCATAGCATCACTTTTACTTTGGATGTTGGTGACCTTCACGTGTACTTTCCTATACGTACAAGATTCTGGAAAGAATTTGAGACGCTAGTGCTAACAATAGAATAGAGGTGCATTTACTTTTACTTATAAATAACTTCTCTTCGGCCTTTCAGCGAGAAGAAGAAAAGACAGATGGAAAGAAACAAGAGCGATAAAGACGTTAAAATAGACAGAGAAAACTCCATAGAAAGTTTCGAATTCTTACCCCTCAGTGGGCGAGTTATTTTGGATACTTTACTCGACATTCTCTCGAGGCTTTTCTGTATCTTTTCAATTGTTTTCAGCTGTAAGCAAACCGCAGTATTCTCCATTTCTTCAATTCATTGTCTGCAACGACTGGTTCAAATAATTATATTGTTAACACTTCAAAATCCTCAACAGAAACCAGTAGACATAGTAAACGATTAGTAATAAGGAGTCGCCATCTATCTCGTGCGACCTTGCTCATGGGCTGCCACGTTTTGTAACACGGAAAGAAACGGAATCAAAAGGTCCATTATGAACTCCGTGCAATAACAACAGGAAACCAGTATTTCACACGATGAACCATTTATCAAATCGAAACCTATCTGTGTCTTGCGGGAAAATCACTTTGGCACTCCAGATCTCGTTGCATCACTAATCTACGGGAGGTGACGGTGGTCCAGTGATTAACGACTCGGATTGACGAAATAGATTTACCAAGTTCGAATCCAGTTAGTTCCATAAAAATTACTTTCACTTTAAATGATGACAACATTTATGTGGTCCCCTACCATAAGAAATGTCTTGACCTTCGGACCAAGATCTGTTCTGATGCTACACTTCAATATTTTGTTCCGGGTCATTGGGGGAGAAATCCTTCACGACTGAGAAGATTTTTATTTTATTTTATTAATCTGATAATGATTATATTTAAAAATAAATTTTGCTAAATAATATTAAACCCTACACAAATTATTTAAAACGAAATAGAATTAACAGTAAATTATGCAGGTAAGATTAATTTACATGGGACATTATTAGGTAAGCAATATCGATTATTAATTTTATTTATTGTGGACTATTATCCTCATCTTTCTTAGTTGTTGTTTCACGACGTTTCGGCCAACTATTCCCCTGGCCTTCGTCAGGTGGTAAGCGCGACGGTATAGGAACTTTGAATCTCCTAACTTCATCCACTGCAATTACTGTCGTCCATAGGTGTTGTCGTCTCACCATGTTTTTGGCCAAGTAAGCCTTTGCCTTTGGCCGGCTTTGAGTAGGATTGAAACCGCTATCATCGGACAATTCTCACCTGGAACCGTAGAGATTCAACGTCTCTATCAACTGCACCACGGGCCCCGAAGGTTGAATTTTTTGGTCTTATAAATTCACGTTTATTCATTATTTTATCTTCCATAGTCGGGTCCGTACCGAAACGTCGTGAAAGAACCAAGAAAAGATGAGGATAATAATCCGCAATAAATAAACTTAATAAATAATACTCATCTCAATAATGAATTCCAATTAAAAATAATATCGATCCTGTTCTGTATTTGAGTGGATGACTACTTCAGACTAGCGTGCCATAAATAAACACTCCACTAAGCTTTATATATAGGTAGCAGGGCATTGGATATAAAACCGATGACTGACTAGACACTTGTCACGGAGTGGTTAAGTTTTTCCGTGTCGCTGAATATTGCATTAACTTGCGATAAACAATACTGACACGACAGATCGGACTATTCTTTTTGCAGATCCATAGTGCATAAACCTTTAGTGCTGACTTTTTCTACTCTTCATTTTCTTGGCTTTGAGCTACGTGATTTTGTTATGTGAAAGAATGAAATACTATAGTCGTTTCAAAAATCGCAATGAGAATGGAAGACAGTTTTATTCAATTAGAATATCAGATTTCCTGTAAAATTAAAACCAATCTTTAAAAGGATTTTTTCATTTTTTTTTAAGAATGTATGACGAGTAGGTATGTCTCATTATAAAGATTACATATAGTGCTTCGACATCTAGAATCCGTATTTCGATCTTGACAAATAGACATTATTTGATATTGTTTCAGAAAATGCTTCAAATTTAAGGTTAAACTAAATGCCATAATTCTTTGGAGGCCGACTCAATTAAGCAATGACCAAAAAGACAATAGGTGATTAGCAAACTTATTTTAGAACGTATTGTAAAGAGGTTGAAATATCGGCCGTGTTGTCTTTTTAGCTATGCTGCTAAAGCCGATATATCGGCCGTAAAGGATTGGAAAGGCTAAGAAGAAATTGAAATTTTGTGAGTCTTACATAATTTGTTGTTGATTGAAAATCGTTTATGCGTCTTGGAATTTTGGCTGGAAGCACAGTGTGGTGTCCTTTCTGGTGCTATACTTCACCTTTTTATGTCATCGGAGAAATCCTTCTAGACTAACGGAATTTTTATTTTTGTTTCTATCCAGAGTGTCCCTTTTTGAGGAGCTGAATTTTTCCAACATTAAAAACCGATTTTCTGTCTAACTGTCATCGTGGGGGACGGGGGCAAGTAAATAGGAATTCTAGATAAAAGTCAAGCCAAATCTAAAATATTTGGATGTCTTAATAGGGAGGATATGCCCAGACTACGCCATGTAAAACCCTTTAAAATCTACAAAAGAAAGGAAAAATATAGAATAATTGAATTTTATATAAGGTGGTGCAAAAATGTTTTTTATCATATATATATATATATATATATATATAATGTCCCTTTTGACGTGTGTGTATATATATATACACACACACGTAAAAAACGACATTATTTTTGCACCAACCTACTACCTATTGTTAAAATTAAAAAAAACAAAAAAAATAGTTATCTAAATTGTCACGAAAGTCTTTACCCTCCTTATTACGCTTCTGCATAAAATGTGATATAGCCCACATGTGGATCAGTTACGCCGACTGATTGTGTTCCAATATTTATAATGATCGTAAAAGAGTTATTATAAAAATGCTTAAATATACTTAGCTATATATATATATATATATATATATATAATCGCAGCTTTTGTAGAAGAAAATAATTCACGACTTGAAAAGAATGTACCAAGAATGTATGAAGCACAGGTAAAACAAGTTATTTCGGGAATACTCTGATGTGGGGTGTGGGGTAAAATATTCATTGTCAAGCGTGTTGGAACATGTCTCTGGCAGAAAGAAACATGTTATAGTAAATCGTGTTTCAGGTTTCGGATGTATTTTGTTACTCTTAACGTTACAACAGCCGAAACATAAAGGACAAAGAACACGTGTTCTCAATTAAATTTGATATTAGCAGCTGATTTTTCTTTGGCCTTTTATTGGGTTTTATACATAAAATAAAGTCGTATAAAAATTGCCTAAAACTGTTCATTTTTATCATTATTATTATTATTATTATTATTATTATTATTATTTGCCTTTTAAAAGGGATGGAATAAAGTGTTCTGTCCTCATTGGTGACCTCACTTGGGTGGGAACTCTTCTTAAATTTTTATTAATTCTGAAATTCTTCGACGAATTTATTACCAGCCATAAGTGTTTTGCGTTGTTTATATTAAGCTCGACATTGTGCCACATACAGTCCTCGTGTTTTTTTTGTTTTATTTCTTTTGAGTTTTACAACATAATCATGTTAACACACCGGTTCCCGTTAGATCACCGAAGTTAAGCAACGTTGAGCCGATTCAGTTTTAAAATGGGTGACGATTTGGGAGTTCCAGTTGCTGTCTGCGCACACCAGCATTGTTTCCAGTCGTCCTCGACTTTTCCTTATAACTGAACGTAAGCAGTGCCGATTCAGGAGAGCTTTGGTTGTAGATTTCGCAAACCTTGCCTCACAATTTCACGCGGAATTAGCTTTACAGAGAGTATCACTTGATTTTCGTGATTGAATGGAGGCTTCCACGGCTTATCAGCCCTTACTGTATTATTCACTGTCAAGGTCAACAATTTTGGTGAAAAAAAAAAAAAAAAAAAAGAAAAGGAAAAGAAGAATTTGCTTTAAGATTGTCGGACTGACTTCCTTATCTTGGTTGTTATAGTCACAACGTTTCGGCCGTTTTGCCCTCCGGCCTTCATCAGGTGTTTTGTATCAAACTGGGGAACGGTTCCCCAGTTTGATACAAAACACCTGATGAAGGCTGAAGGGCCAAACGGCCGAAACGTTGTGACTATAAAAACCAAGATGAGGAAGTCAGTCCGACAATCTCAATAAACGAAAACACCTCATCTAAAAAATACATACAATTACAATTTGCTTTAAGTTGTTTATATCTTTAATATTTATTCATAATGTTTGGTTTGGTTGTTTTGTAGAGAAAATTATTATTTTGACTTTGGTTAACCGAATTGTGTTTTTCAAAAATGGAAAGAAAATAAATATAATGACATTAATATTTGACGCATTTTTTGATCAGGAAGCCAGTATTTTGGACAGCCGGATCTGATAGCATCGGCAGCCTCCACGAGGCGCTGGCAAATAGAAAGAAAATGGTTTATCAAACTGATGGAAGCAAAACGAATATTCAATTGACGTGATTGGGGTACAGTATATACATTCGATTTTAAGCGCATTATCAATAGGGCTGGGAGATCAACATTATTTTCATTGTTTTGACTCTGGAGTGTGTATCCGTTAATATCTTATATGCTTTTATATAGAGTGATGTTTTTCTCGGTTGATTGACTGCGTCTAACCGTGTCGCATATATACTCGAGAGTCTAAACAATGAAAAAAATATTCTGTTGTCATAGCCCTAATTATCATGCACCTTCTGCTAAGAAGGAGCTCCACAATTCAAAATAATGGCGCTCTTTGAATAAAATGAATAATCCGGTCAAAGATGAATTAAGATTTGCTTATTTCAGTGATTTCATCTGTCCACTACGGATAACAGAGTTGCATAGCAATGGAAACATGAATACCGATCAATACTTTAAACAAGAATGTGACGTCACGCAGTTTTAGTAAAAAAAACCGAAGAATTGAGAAGAGCGTAACTTTGTCCTCAACAAAAACTTACAAGTAACACAACATCACAAATACATTTTTTTGTTAACTATATTACTATGCTTTTCTTGATTATGACTGGCCTGCAAGATTACAAAAGCTATTATGTTTTTTTTTTAAGTGTCATAACTTATCAAAGCCAGAGGGCCACTTGAGGATAAGGAGTCTTGTAGGCATTAGGACAATAGCGTAGTAATCTTTAGTAGTGGAAATTTAGTATAAATTTGATTAAGAGGCGGAGTCAACGAGAACTTGAAAACGACAATATTGTAGTCAGTTGGAAAACAGACCAGCGGAATAGACTTCCACAGGCAGGCACTTCCGGAAAGAAACTTTGTTCATGAAATCAACGTTTAGCTGTAGGCACCGATATTGAGTGGGGGAAAATTATTGATAATGTTTTTGATAGACGAGTGTCTATTATGAACGTTTGGCAAGGGGCAACTATAAATTTGAGCTTAAACGAGGACGTGCCATAAAAATAACAATATAGCAGAGGAAGACTCGCAGCGTCTGTGAAAAAAAAAAGGTGCAGGGAAAAGAAAAAGGCATGCCACTGCTTTAAACGTTCCAAGCCGGAATGTACAGGCAATTTTAAGTGTTATAATGCACCATCTTTCGTTCAATGGTTCATTCTCTCTCTCTCTCTCTATATATATATATATATATACATGGTGTTCCAGAAAATGGAAGTAGTTTACGAGATATTGGCATTTAAAATGGCGTCAAAATTTTGGGGGCATAGTGTGTTTTTCTCTCTCTCTCTCTCTCTATATATATATATAGTCATCCACATATAGTACTGTTTCGTTGTATCACACCTTATAAGTGCGGCTAGACTAGCACATTGCTGTAGCCGTAGGTTGAACCTACAACCATCGCGTTGATAGTCGGCAGTTTTAGCCCCAAGACAATGGATCGGTGCTCGTAAACGACCTCATCAAGTGGCCATTAAAAAAACCTTCGCCCATCGCGTTTACAGTGCTCGAGCGTCTAGTTTATTTACAAAAAAAAACAGTGAGCATTATATATATATATATATATATATATACATACACACCTCTCTCTATCTCTTTCTCTCTCTTACTCTATCGCTTTTCCAGCGTTGTGCGACATGTTCCCCACTCTGATAGGGAGGTAGATACAGAGTAAATATGCGCATGATCTATCTCTGTATCGAGTAATAGCCGAGCCTGAAAAGGTGTGGGATCAAACCTTGTCAATCATCCTAAAAACTCGGTCCCCACATAACTCTGAAAGCATTTACCTTAGTTCTCTAATTAATATTAAATAATATGACGATTCCTGTTTATCGGGTTGTTGGTTTTTTATAACAAGTTCAAATGATTACGCGAAACCTGTCTGTGTACTAATCTGTGTAATCCTGCAGCTTGTAACAGGAAAGTAACCCGACACTGAAGTCCCTCATCACATGAACAATAATAAAACATCTTTCATAAACAAACCCGACGGAAACTGCTTTATTGTGGGTAGGGAGTAGTTTCGCGTGTACGATACTGCGTGGGTTGGGACAGTTCTCACTAATCTGTTGCAACGAGTGTGTATCATCAGCAAAAAAAAAAAAGAAAAAAGAAAAAAAAAAGAAAAATTATGCTTCGTTAACGTACGTATAAAAAAGCGTTTGAATTATTGAAGAAAAAACATGAAATAAAAAACGTCCCAAATTCGAAAACATAACAGGGAGACATGTGTTTGATTTAATAGTTAACGTATTTATTTCATTTTCTTAGCTTTTTGTTTCTTGCATAGGCATCACCACTTATCAAGGCCCAAAGGTCACTCGAGGATAAGGGTCACAGAGTGTACAGTGGTCAATTAGAAAATTGAGTAATCGTTAATAATGGAAATTCCATGAATTTGTTAACTTAAGTGGAACGGCTCGTCAAGAACTTGTTTACGTTGGACTTGAAGACAACCATATTGTCAGCTGGAAAGCAGGAAAACAGAAGACAGTTCTACAGGCGTGCAGTTTAAAGAAAGAAAGCTTTGTTCATGTTTAGGCAGAGATAAAGAATTGCGGGAGTTATTGTTTTCAGCTAGCTGTGTGTTTCTTGTGAAAGTTTAGCGAGGGCGGACCTAAGATAGAAGCTCAGTCGAGCACTTGCCATGAAATAACGATAAAGCAAAGACAAACTCGCAACATCCCTTCTGTGAGAAAGAGGTTGCAGGGAAGATGGAGCCGTACAGCAGTTTTGTGTGGCGGGATAAACGTATCCCCCCTCTCTCTCTATAAAATGCTAAAATTATTTTTGACTAATCGTTACAATATATAAATACAAACGGAAACAAACCTCTGAAGGAAGAAATGTAGGTAAATTTTTTATCACAGTTTTCCTTTAAAGGAAAAGGATTCCATAATGTGCATTAAAAAGTATTTTTCTCAACGCCTGAATAGAGACCGTTCTTTTGAACATTTTAAAACGATATAAGGTTTGAAGTTGTCCGAATAGTCGCGAAACAATTGTAACGGACAATGAAAATACACTACTTGTTGCTATCAATCCAACCTTTGTTGTTTTGATTTTGTTTAAGCAATATATGAATGCTCGATTACAAAAACTGGTAATTTTGAAGCTTACAAATTAATTCACCTAATACCGACTAAAAGTTTATTGGTATATGAACAATTACGGAATTCTCAATTACATAAACATAATAAAATTCAGAATATTATAAATAAGATATATATATGCGTGTATATATATATATATATATATATATATATATATATATATATATATATATATATATATATATACATACATGTATATGTAGCGTAATGCTTACAAGCGTCAACTGGCTTCTACGCATAACGTAAAACCATCACATACTATTTTTAAAGAATATGAAAATATTTTGATAATCGAAAAAACAAATAAAGAAGAACAGCATCAACAGAGAGATGGCGATGGCTTAGTGGTTAACGCTACGAGCTGAAAATCTGCGTTTTCCTAATTCCAATCCAAGTCGGGCCAGAAAGATTTTCACTTAAGGATGTTGTTAACCTTGACTTGTTCCTCCTAGAAATGTTTTTCCCGAACTGATTCTAACCAGAAAGATGCTGGGGAAGCAGATACCACCAGTAGTAATCTGAAAGGAATTAATAGTGCTCGTCACCATCAACAAAATTCCACAAAAAAGAACAATTGTAGAGGAGTGGGTTAATTTATATTAAATGAAATGGCGTATCAATCACAAATAAAGAGAATCATTACTAATGGCAACCCAAATAATACCGTTCGTGAACTAATCTAAAAAAATATTTGGTTCATAACCAAATTTGGCACTTACTTGCGTTAAAATATTTAAGTTTTCAAATAAGTTTTAAGAAATTTACTTTACCAAATCCAGTAACCAAAATGATCCGCTTTGAGACACATAGCTTATAGATCATACCAATTGACTACATAACCGGATCGGAATGGATTAAAAACCGAAAATTGTCCATTGCATTTATATCTGTAATATGTGATTAATTTATACGCGAGTTCTTTTCAAGTATCCAGCTATTAGATTATTACAGTTCGGTAAGGTATTTATTTCCAGTTCATAGTCAAGACTGCTGAATGCGGCTTATGTTACTCTTATAATTTACGACAATTAAAATTGCTTAAAACTTGTTTAAATATCAGATATTAAAACCGTTTTAACGAAAATCAATTAAAAGTGATTAAGCAAAGTTAAAATTATTTTTGACTAATTTTCAAACTTTGTTTAAAATAATTTATTTCGTTAATAGTAATAACCCAAGTGAAAATTGGCTAGTTAGAATAAAATATCGAATTATCAGTTAAAATAACTGCAAAACTCAGGCTAACAAAATTGTAATAGATAACTGGGGAAATTCGTATTGTTTTTCAAGGTTCCCGATAATTGTTAGTTTCCAGCGAAGATGTTCCAACATCATTAATATTTGTGTACAGCAGATTAAGGCACGACAACAGCTCTTTCTGATTCTCTATTGGTTTTATATTTAAGCACGACAAATTAAGGCACGACAGGTTAAGTCACGATAAATACATCCTGCTGTTTTTGTTTTTTTTTACGATATATATATATATATATATATATATATATATATATATATATATATATATAAAGAAGCTTTTTCAGAGTTTTGGAGAATATTTAAAACAAATTGGACGAGTTGAACTTATAAGAAAAATATTTATTCACTTTTTTTTTTTTTTTTTTTAAATCATAAATATTTTTGTAATAAATGTTTTTTTTTTTTAAATATAAATGTTTAGCAAAAACGAAGCTAAAAATTAACATGCCAATCTGTTTAAATAAACATCAGTTGTTTCTTGTTATTGACATAAAGATTGCTCAAGTGGCGTGCCTAAATATCACACGAACCAAAAGATGCAGGTGTCGTGCCTCGTACATTTTGCGTGCCTTAATTTGTCGTATATAATTAGTCAAACAATCGGACCTGAAGTTGTTTTTTGTTTGTTTGTTTTTTTTTTTGTTTTTTTTTGCAAAAAACGGGAATGGCGAGAACCGAGGCTATACATGCCAGTGTTGGGTTGTTGCCAGATTCATATACCCTCGGATCATAGAGGTCAGTGGAGTAATGGAGTCTTTTTCTTTACTGGGTCAAGAGGGAAAAGAAAGATTGACCTTACGAGGCGAGATGACAAAACGAGATCAACCGGGGGTCAAAAAGGAAGACGGAAAAGCCAAAACTAGGTTAACTCATGGACATCAATTGTCTTTCGACGGCGTCTCAACTGACCTCGGTGTTTCAGGGTTTCTCCTTACTGTTCACTTCCGACACAGAAAGGACGTAATTGATTTTGGTTTTTGTTCTATCAGCTCCATGACTCAAATCATGACTCAAACGGCGTCTAATGACACTTCTTCCATTTCTCCTCTCTCTTAGCCATCACTTTGTTTCAATTTCTAATTCTTTTTTTTTTTGTTTCTTGTTATACTTCTGTCATAGTTATTGTTTAGTTCTTGTCTTTTTTTTTTTAACTTTTTATCTTTTTTTCTCAGGATTCTGTATTTTCCTCTTCATCTTTTATTTTCTCCTTCAATTTTGTTTTGTTCTTGTTCTTTAAGAAAACAATCCTTAATAATTAAATAATTATGGATTTAATTGTGTGTTAATCAGACTTGTCCTGTTTATTGAGCCCCCGTCCCCCAAGAAAGCAAAGACAGACACAGGATCAGTCTTACTGCAGGGAAAATTTCAGCTCCTCTAAAAGAGATTGTATGGATTGGAACACAGAAAAAACCCATTTAATTTACGATTCTTTCCTCATTAGTCGAAGGAAGAAAGAGGAGTCGCAGTATCAGAACAGATACTACACGTTTAGCAAAAATGGATGTTACGTGCTAATGCGTTGAAAATTAAGAATTGAGGTTTTAGTCTGTTCGTGTCTAATCAAATTTAGTAGGATACTATTTTGAAGATTTAACCGTGATTTAATCTGATAGCGTTATTTCTTGCACATTAATATTACATTCTGTTTTTGTTGCGGGTCAGTATGTATCTCCCTTCCACAGCAACATAATGTGACAAAAGTGTTTGAATATGGGATTTGAAGAGCTAGCGTTGTAGAGAAAGAACACACTGGCCTGCCAAAATAAGAAGAAAAAAAGACAACTTTTGCGGCACGTTGGCTTGCAAAAAAAATACATGGAAACCCCCATCGGCATTACCCAAGAAGGGAACCTCAAAGGATAGGTAATAAACCAACACCTTAATAAAAGGCAAAAGCCTGGGAAAGTGGGCCTGATACAAGTCCCCAAGCAAAAGGTCATATTAAATATAGCCTTAACTTTTTTGGCTTTGGTGCCGGGTAAAATCTTTTCACAGAAATAAGAAAGCGAATAATATCTTACAATTGACCAGAGACTTATTTTCACGGATTTCAATGGAGCCGTTCAAGGTCAATTTCATTGGATAAATATGAAAATGATATGCCTGTCAAAAATAGTGCAGCTCACAAATCATGAACCGTTTTCTCTCACTTCCTTTCTTTTTATATTAGTATCGGTTATATCAACAGATGTAATCGATACTAAATATTATTACATATTTTTATTTTTTGGAATCACTTAAGAGGCTTCATAATTTATGTATCCAAAATAAATAAATAATATCATTAGGTATGGACCTGACAATAGAAGACCAAATTAGAACATAAAATTCGATTTGTAAGACCACGAAATCACACCTTTGTCGTCCCTCGGGGCCCGTGACGCAGATAGAGCGTCGAGTCTCTACTGTTCTAGGTGAGAATTGTCTGAAGGTTGTTTCCATCTTGCCCAAAGCAGGCGAGATGATGAGTTAACCAAAACGTGGTGAGACAACAACGCCAACTATGGAAGGCAGTAATTACTGAAGATACAGTTACAAGAGTCGACATTTTTACCCCGTCGCGGTTTACCACCTGGAAAAGGCCAGAGTAGGAGTCGGCCGAAACGTAGTGAAACAAGTATCAAGATGAGGATAAGTCTACAAAAAATTACTACGCACGCAATAATATTAGTTAATTCCTTTTTAATCAATTAGAATAATTCGTTGTTAACATCCTTCTTTACTAACGTAAATTTGCTTTCTGTAGTGCAATCACCAATTGTTTTGTCTCTCATTGGTTGAGATTTTGGGCGTCAATAGACAACTTCGATTTTGACATTAATCTTTTAACTAAAGGCCAGGCCTTTGATGACGAGAATGCGTCAAGTCGGCCCCACTTCTTGATTCGGGTTCAGGATACCAAACGCCCGCCATAATTACGAAAGAAGCCAAGGAAATCCGATGCTTATGTTGTCGGACTCTATTAATACTGTCGTAAACATTAGAGCTGGGCACTCACAATCAACAAATAATTCAATAATTTAACGTCGGGGGTACCAAATTTATTGAGCTGTGGACATATATTAGGTCAATTCATGAATAGTCCCCGTTTCTTCCATCTTCAATTTATGATTAAATGAAACAATCAATTTGTTGCTTCATTAAAAAAAAAATGCAGCTCACAATCACTTTCTTTCCTTTAATCTTCTTTCATTATTCCTGGTTAAGTCAAAAGATTTCGGACATTAACTAATCTTATTTAACACCTTTTAACCAATGAGAATACAGATAAATTCGTAGGTTCATCTGTTTAATCAAATGAACGCTTATTCAAGTGCAATAATATGTCGTTTCTTAAACTAAAATCAATCACTATCAAGGCCAAGAACGAGTAGAGGAGAATGAAACGTAGTACGCATGTTTACACACGGAAACTGTGCGTTGCAAGGAATATATGACAAGTAATAACTTTTTAGTAATAACGACATTTATTTCCATCATTTCCCCGCCACTGTGTGACCTCTCCTTACGGCCGTGGCGTTCCCAACGTCTTTACTATGATCGACTTCTATAACGTGTCCTCTCTCCTTTTTATAATCCTTTTTTCCCCTTACCGTGACGTCATTTCACACACGGCTCGGTATTTGCATATTATTGCCATTCGTGCTGTTACAATAAGAGTTACTATGATTATCAAAGGTTTGAAAACGATGAATCGAGTGGACAAAGTATGATTACGGAAGATGACGGCTTAAAATAGTTATACCTAACTTGGAAGATCATGTTTTCCGCGGGGAAACAGTTTCATGGTAATGTGTTCTAAATATGCGATTTTTAATGGGAAGAAACTAATCATTTTTTTTTTTTTGGTTTTGACGCACAGAACAAATAAGGGGATTTCGTTGCCGCGGTTAAATATAGACGAGTTCTTGCTGCGAACGTTTAACAGAAAAGAAATAGTGATTGAAGCTCAGTCAAGCAGTTTCCATGAGAATTGCTATAGAGAAGCGAAAAACAAAGTTTCTCTTATGAGAAACAATAGACATGTGGGGCCTTTATTATTCCTAATATTCATAAATTACCTTCCTGATATTGGTATATTTGCTGATGACACCACGCTCTATAACAGGCACGAGGGGAATCAAATGAACACATATCAAGGAAAATGGCAAACACACTATAGAAATACTTCCAATCTGTAGTGAAATGGAGACAAAAATAGATGGTCACATTCAATGCTGCCAAGACCAAGCTTGTTTCCTTCAATAATCAAAATAAACTTTCTCAACCAACATTAACTATGGACATATTACCTGAAAGTACTTCTTTCAAACTCCCCGGCTTAACGTTCACAGAAAACATGAACTGGAACAGATATATTGAGAGCATTGCAAGGGCCACTGCAAGGAAGGTGGGCTCTCTACCGCGCTAGAAAGCTTCTTACACCTGAAAATATCATGTATCTCTACAAGGCCACCATTCGCTCATGTATGGAGTACTGTCACATTTTGGCATTTTGGGCTGGTGCATCTTGTACTAGTCTCTCGCCCCTGGACAGAGTTCAAGCCTCTCTTCTTATCGACGAAGTCTTGCATCTCTATGCCTGTTCTACAAGTATTTTAATGGTGAATGCTCTGAGGAACTACTCGCTCTTGTACTCCCTCGACAAACCCAACAAACAGCAAAATCTCACCCCTACACAGTAGAGATCCCTAGATATTAAAAGCCTTTTACTCTAATAGTTTTCCCCCCAGAACTGCTACACTTTGGAACTTCCTTCTGGGATTCTGCTTTCCCAACTGTACTGACCTACAGAGGTTTAAGTTTAATGTGAACAAAAATCTCGCTGCTCAACTCCTTACATATAACCCTGCAACTTATGTACCCGATCATAGCCCCCTACTTCAAAGTGGCACTGTGCCTTGTGCGGATGAAAATGGAATTAAAAAATTACAGGATCTTGTATGAGGTGTATACATTGAAGAAGAAATGAGAGTTATCTAGGGGGATTAGATAATTAGTGTACTTAAAATTTGTTAGAGGGTTACTTTAATAGTATTGGGCGATAGAGGAGAATGTACGCTTAAAGGAGTATTTAATACATGCTATGGGATTCCATTGACTAATTAATTAATTAATTAGGGTCCAATGGGTTACATATGCAGATCTATATAAAGTAAAGAAGAAAGGGAAAACGGAAATGATAAGTGTGGGAAAGAATAAAAAAAAATCTCTATCTTTATTATTACGTCACAAAAGCTGTGTGTATGTGTGTGTATGTGTGTGTATGTATGAGAAGTACATTCTTCATTGGTTCTAAAACGGCTAAGCCTATCCTTTGCACACAAATCTAATGCATATGTCTGGCAGTTTTCTCAAGTATGTTTTGTACAGAAATTCCCCCGATAAGGATCGAAAATAGCAAAAAATTCGATTTTAAAAATAGTCTTTGTCTTTTATAGATTAAAAAAAAAATAACAGTTTTTTACAGGGGAATGTTTTACGTTACACCGGCCAAGGAAAATAATAAAATTTCAGCAAATCATTTCTTCTTAAAAAGCCAGATTTATTGTCATCTGAAGATGTAGCTCAGTGGTAAAGCACTCGATCACTGATAGAATGGTCCCCTGGTTCAAGCTCGGATGTACCTCACCATTTTATTTATTTTTTTTCCTTATTAACAAGTACAGTATATGATAAAAGAGATACCATTTAAAATTGCCGCAAATCATTTTTCCTTTGCATATTTTAGAACTAAACATTAATTAAAAGCGACTTTTCCAGGGCATTCATCGCCAAGCCCAAGTATCACCTGACGTGATATTTTAAATAAACACAGGTGAAATTTGATGAACATTATCATTATTATTTTCTTTTTCGAATTAGTGCACTGGGTAAATTATTCCTGGTAATGTACGAAACTCAATAGAGGATTGATTTTATAATAATATATAAGCAATCTGCATGAATTAAAATTTTATATTGAAGCATATTGTACGACCGGGCAACGCCGAGCGGACAGCTAATATGTTTTTCTTCCTATATGTTTCTATCATTGTTTTGTCATTCCATTATCAAAGAATTTGTCTATTAGTTGAACCCATTCCCTTTCCGATAACCTATTCTAAGTGAACAGCATTTATTTCTCAAAATCTGCTTCCCTAATCCCCAAGTGAAGTCAACCCAAGCTAAGACACAACATGACACGACACTGGTCGGCTGTCGACGACAGGAGGCATTTCATGAATAATATTAAGTCCAATCAACAAACGCTGACACTTTCTATGTCGGGGGACGTAGATGCCGGTCAAAGTGCGTTCGGAGATTTTAAAACACGCAAATGCATTCACAAAATTGATATTTTTTTTATTTGTCCGGTGATCATCGTATCTCTCACTTTTTTCTCTATATCAATCTGCCGTTTCCCCCATCTCTTCTGGCTTTATTCCCTCCTTCTCCTTCCCATTTACTACCTCTGTCTTTAAAAACCTCTCTTCCTTTTTGCGACTCCCTGTCTCGAAAAAGTATTATCTCTGATAATGTCTTTGAAAGCACGCTGCGTGTAAAAGCTCAATACGTAATTCTATCATTAATTCAACTATACAGTCAACACTCGATATATATTAAGATATTAATTAAAAAAAAATGTGACCCGTGAAAAGTCCACAGTTGTTCTTGTTCGTCTCTTCCTATTTACTTGCCTTCCCACGAGGGAGAGTTAGACAAGGCCATTTTTCAATGTGGGGGAATCACGTTCTCCAAACCACTCACTCTGAATAGGAACAAAAAATAAAAATTATCTCGGTGAAGAATAATTTCTTATCCACCGACAGAGGACAGAAAAGGTTAAGTGTATTATCAGAACAAATACTACACTTTGCTAGTAGCCAAAATTCTCATGAATCAGTTGTATATTGCTCCCGTACTTAGAAGCGATATAGGTTAAAAAAAAATTGTGACGGGCTAAGCTCCTGTAACGGGATGATTAGAACTACCGGTTCTCCTTAGAATGATATACACCTCCAGGGTTTTATTATTTAATAATTTAATGATTTAATATGCAACCGTATTAAAATATAAATCGCATCTATTTTTTCGCTATTATTAGAAAAGGTTATCTTTATATCAACACTACTGAAACCTATGGGCATTCCAGTTGTATCCACTATTTGTTCATATTGCTAGCATACGTAAATTTTGGACATATTGCAGCATTAAGAATTTTCTTTTTAATTCAATTTATAACATATAATCAATTCTTTATGCTGCAATATTTGAAGTTATAAATTTATTATATTTTTAGCAGAATATCTTGCTCTTTTTTTTTCCTGTTTAAACAACTGGTCCTTTACTTTTCCATGTTTATGCTTAACCATATTACTTCTCATGCTCGCATTTTTCTATTGTAATTACCAATATATAGTATTGATTTAAAAATTGATACATCAATAAATATCACTTCGGAACCATCAGACCATATAGATTTCGCATTTATTATCATAAAGCCAATTTTCAATTGATATTTTATCCAATGTATAGTATTATTTAAAAAAATTATTTAAAAAAATTATTTAAAAAAATTATTTTAAAAATTATTTAAAAAAATTATTTAAAAAAATACTGGGGCGCCAGCACATAGAATCGAAACCAAAATATTTTGCGTTTCGGCCATAGTTGTTACTATTTAAATATATCGTAGCGGCCACCTGACGTAAAATACGCTGACATCTGATATTTAAATTTAATTAATGCAGATTTCCGATGTATTATTAGAGTTAATTTTCTATTCATTGTTTTATTATACCCAATACATAGTGATCTCAAAAGTAAAAAAAAAGTATGACTTGGGTATTATCAGCTTGTATTGAAACCACAATATTTACCGCTCTAGCCTTAGTCGTTACCGTTTGCGTTATCGTCAGATGGATAAGAAATAATTCAGAAACAAATGAACCGACTCTATGTGTGTGTATGTAGGAGAAGTACATGGGTATTTGCGCATGCGTACAAATGCACGTATATTTGACTTCTGACTAATTTCAATTTTGATCCCTTAGCAACTATTTTTACCGGCTAAAACCTATTTACAGTCAACAAAAAAATGCAATCATTTAACCAGTTTGCGCTGCTCTTCGACTTTGCGTCTTGGAGATGCACATTGAAAAAAAAAAAAAAAAAGGAGACAGACAGATACAGATATAGTGAGTTTTATAAATTAGATTAACTTTCTAACCGAATGCCACCTTCCTTTAGTTTAATTCCTTTTAATCGATTCAGACTTTTGTTTTTTTTATTTCTCCCAGCGTCCTTTTTTCTTGTAAAACAATAAAAGTATCAGTTTTAAATAATTTCTTTGTTTTATCAATTTTATTTGTTTTTCTTTTATAAAATAGCAAACTATATCGAGCTCTTCATAAAATAATAGAAACCCTACAAAAAAGCATAAAAATAAAACAAAAAAATATGCTTCGCTTCCTTCTTGTAAAAATAAAATGATAGAAAATTCAGGTTTCATCTTTTACAGGAACACATCTCCAATTTCAGTCAACTTCCTGTCCCTTGTCAAGAAAACCCTCTATCAACCTGCTGACGCCTGGCACAGACAGGCAAGGATCCTCATTTGGACATGGAGAAAATATATTATGGACGGATTAATTAAAGATGCGTCCGTTCAATTTTGAAAAGGATAATTCAAACCGACATGTGACGGACCAACGAACATATATTTCAAACATTGTCGCTTTCACTCAGATTAAACATTCTTATGATGCGTCCGTTCAGTTTCGAAAAGGTATTAAACTGATATGTGACGAACCAGCGAATATATATTTCAAACACTGTCCCTTTTCACTCAGATTCAACATTATCATAAGATGAGTCCGTTCAGTTTTGAAAACGATGTTTCAAACTGATATGTGACGGACCAACGCAGAGGCATTTCAAACGGAATCATTTCTCTCAGCGTCAAAATCTGACTCACCTTCTTTTAATCACTTTTTCTTTAAAATTCTACATTTTTCGCACATAAAAATTAGATGCTAGCTAATGGAAATTAATTACAATAACAAACTTCTACTACCATAAACATAAGTGTTATTTTTCTCTCTTGATAACGGTCGTATTACACCCGAAACTCACTACGCTTTAAAGCACGCAAGTATCCGTTGTCATCTTTATTGCTACATATGATGTTTTCTGTCTGGGTATTTCCTTATAAAAGATGCGCGAAGAAGTCTAAAAAATCCATAACCTAAGCGTGACGGTCAACATTTCTTACAGCATAAACTAAAAGGTTACCGGATAAAACTTTATTTAAATCTGACGCATGGTAAAACGAGAAACAGACATATGACCAGTGTGAATCTAAAGTTTCCAAATCATGAAATGCAAACGAAAAGCTTATTTAAAATTAAACGAAGCAGTCAATTTACTCATCAGAAATTCTCATATCTATATTCCCCCATATATATATATATATATATATATATATATATATAGTGTATTGATATTTATATTTATATTAAAAACCCTTTTTCTCTTTATTTTAAAAAGAAAATACAACTTTGTTATATATGGATCGTGGAATTTCATTAGCAAAAGATCTAGCAATTTCCATATTTTTGTAAACATTCATTTTAATTAATTCCCTATTAGTTTTTTTTCGGTTTTCTTATAGGATGATCATCTTTAGTTAACTATTACGTGAAATTATAATAATGCATATATTCTACGATTTATACTTGCGTAATATTTGCGTAGAAAGTTTCTAGTAAACACCACACTCATATTTGTTTAAAAACTTTTGCCTACCAAACTCCTCCTTCATATATAAAGTATTTGAATCCATGCGAAACTTTATATTTGGGTTTTACCACAGGAAAATCTGCAGAAAAGTGTGAATTTTTTTTAGTGACATCTGCCAGGTGGAGGTTGAACGCCGACATAAGTAATATGCATGCAAAACAGTAGCTATTGGTTCAGGTTTTAACTTTTAGCCTTGTAACCATCAAGTCGTAGATAAGTCATTAACGACAGAGGAAAAAATAAATTATAGGCTAAACGTTTTGGTCTCGGTGGTGGCGCACTAGTCAGTTTTGTTTAACTTTTTAAATCATTACTATATTATACATTATAATCTATAAATATAAAAGCGAAAATGTTTGTGTGTGTGCGTTTTCGTGTATGTCCAAGAAAGGCTTTTTTCCGAGAACCGATCGGTCGCCTCACAACTTCTTAAAACTTTATATCGCGCCTAAATGATAATATCTACGAGTTAACAACCGGGTTCGCCTATCTATTTAATTTGCCCGATTTTCAAAAGATACATATTCAACAATTTTCGATCGCCGCATGTGCATTAAGCTTTTTCATATAAAAAAGCAGCGAACAGTCCCACTGTCCCGCACTCAAAGTTGACGTCATTAAGTCGTCAAAAACTGGCACCTGCCGTTAAACGCCGCACTTTTATTTTTCACACTTTATTATTTTCCAACTGCGCCTCAAGGCTTCGTTTTTTTTTTTAAACAAACAGCAGGGACACCCGGCCAACGATTTTTCTTTTCATTTACCCAAAAACACACGCACCTCCAAACGCCCGGGCAACGCCGGGTACCCCTCCCCCCGCTAGTATAATAATAAATACGAAATTCGCATTAATCAGAATATCATATTTAAGCGTATTTTACGGCCGAGCACTTCTGGGTGCCCTGCTAGTGAATGCAATATCTAACCTGAGATGTACTCAATCGATTTCCGCAGTTTCTGAGTAAAATTCCGTTAAATACTTATATATGAAAACTGTCGTACATAGAATTGTAGCCTTACGTATGACATATCGGCGAATAAGTTATAAAAATATTTAGTGTGACGGATCGAACAAACAAGTTGATAAAGTTTTAGTGATGGATGGATGGATGGATGGATGGATGGATGGACAGACGTGATGTTTAAAGATTCAGCGAGACGAGTGGACAAACCCGCCATTTAAAATTTTACCGTGACATATAGACATGCATGCAGTTTCAAACTTTAACGGATCACTAGATGTATAAAGCCTATCAAATAATTACATGTTTCTCAAGATACGTCCATTTAATTAGTTCGGTTAGCAATGTAAATGTTATTTTAAAGAAATGTGACTAGCGATTCACAATAGGAAGATCAACAAATAATGACCAAGACGAGTCTAAAAATATTTTTTTAACGGCCATCTCCTTCTGGCTGTTTATAATATTTGCACTCATC
Source organism: Euprymna scolopes (assembly GCF_053919585.1). Taxonomy (NCBI): domain Eukaryota; kingdom Metazoa; phylum Mollusca; class Cephalopoda; order Sepiida; family Sepiolidae; genus Euprymna; species Euprymna scolopes. The sequence goes on along the minus strand of NC_136514.1, from coordinate 54,007,462 downwards.
GAAATTATTTATTGTTTGGTGTATATTTTTGATTCACTCGATGTGACTGGAGAGAGTTTGGTCATATCTGTTACCCATTAAAAAAAGAAATATGACATCGACACTAGCTGCTTTCTATTCTTGTCTGCGACGTTTCCCAAATGGTGTCAATGACATAATGCTTCCGAAAGACGGAGCAGTTGGCGCCATATTCATAAATTTTAATATCAGGAAGATTAATAGAGATTTGTTGTGTAGCATGATTTTTGTATTAAGACGTCATATGATAAAGCGGGAAAACGAGAAAATGGGGAGATTAAGGAAGAGAGAAAAAAAATGAAATAGGAGAAGGAGAGAGACGAAACGAGACGGGGGGAGGGGAAGGAGAGAGAGACGAAACGAGACGAGGGGAAGGAGAGAGAGACGAAACGAGACGAGGGGAAGGAGAGAGAGACGAAACGAGACGAGGGGAAGGAGAGAGAGACGAAACGAGACGAGGGGAAGGAGAGAGAGACGAAACGAGACGAGGGGAAGGAGAGAGAGACGAAACGAGACGAGGGGAAGGAGAGAGAGACGAAACGAGACGAGGGGAAGGAGAGAGAGACGAAACGAGACGAGGGGAAGGAGAGAGAGACGAAACGAGACGAGGGGAAGGAGAGAGAGACGAAACGAGACGAGGGGAAGGAGAGAGAGACGAAACGAGACGAGGGGAAGGAGAGAGAGACGAAACGAGACGAGGGGAAGGAGAGAGAGACGAAACGAGACGAGGGGAAGGAGAGAGAGACGAAACGAGACGAGGGGAAGGAGAGAGAGACGAAACGAGACGAGGGGAAGGAGAGAGAGACGAAACGAGACGAGGGGAAGGAGAGAGAGACGAAACGAGACGAGGGGAAGGAGAGAGAGACGAAACGAGACGAGGGGAAGGAGAGAGAGACGAAACGAGACGAGGGGAAGGAGAGAGAGACGAAACGAGACGAGGGGAAGGAGAGAGAGACGAAACGAGACGAGGGGAAGGAGAGAGAGACGAAACGAGACGAGGGGAAGGAGAGAGAGACGAAACGAGACGAGGGGAAGGAGAGAGAGACGAAACGAGACGAGGGGAAGGAGAGAGAGACGAAACGAGACGAGGGGAAGGAGAGAGAGACGAAACGAGACGAGGGGAAGGAGAGAGAGACGAAACGAGACGAGGGGAAGGAGAGAGAGACGAAACGAGACGAGGGGAAGGAGAGAGAGACGAAACGAGACGAGGGGAAGGAGAGAGAGACGAAACGAGACGAGGGGAAGGAGAGAGAGACGAAACGAGACGAGGGGAAGGAGAGAGAGACGAAACGAGACGAGGGGAAGGAGAGAGAGACGAAACGAGACGAGGGGAAGGAGAGAGAGACGAAACGAGACGGGGGAAGGAGAGAGAGACGAAACGAGACGGGGGAAGGAGAGAGAGACGAAACGAGACGGGGGAAGGGGAGAGAGACGAAACGAGACGGGGGAAGGGGAGAGAGACGAAACGAGACGGGGGAAGGGGAGAGAGACGAAACGAGACGGGGGAAGGGGAGAGAGACGAAACGAGACGGGGGAAGGGGAGAGAGACGAAACGAGACGGGGGAAGGGGAGAGAGACGAAACGAGACGGGGGAAAGGGAGAGAGACGAAACGAGACGGGGGAAAGGGAGAGAGACGAAACGAGACGGGGGAAGGGGAGAGAGACGAAACGAGACGGGGGAAAGGAGAGAGAGACGAAACGAGACGGGGGAAGGGGAGAGAGACGAAACGAGACGGGGGAAGGGGAGAGAGACGAAACGAGACGGGGGAAGGAGAGAGAGACGAAACGAGACGGGGGAAGGGGAGAGAGACGAAACGAGACGGGGGAAGGAGAGAGAGACGAAACGAGACGGGGGAAGGAGAGAGAGACGAAACGAGACGGGGGAAGGAGAGAGAGACGAAACGAGACGGGGGAAGGAGAGAGAGACGAAACGAGACGGGGGAAGGAGAGAGAGACGAAACGAGACGGGGGAAGGAGAGAGAGACGAAACGAGACGGGGGAAGGAGAGAGAGACGAAACGAGACGGGGGAAGGAGAGAGAGACGAAACGAGACGGGGGAAGGAGAGAGAGACGAAACGAGACGGGGGAAGGAGAGAGAGACGAAACGAGACGGGGGAAGGAGAGAGAGACGAAACGAGACGGGGGAAGGAGAGAGAGACGAAACGAGACGGGGGAAGGAGAGAGAGACGAAACGAGACGGGGGAAGGAGAGAGAGACGAAACGAGACGGGGGAAGGAGAGAGAGACGAAACGAGACGGGGGAAGGAGAGAGAGACGAAACGAGACGGGGGAAGGAGAGAGAGACGAAACGAGACGGGGGAAGGAGAGAGAGACGAAACGAGACGGGGGAAGGAGAGAGAGACGAAACGAGACGGGGGAAGGAGAGAGAGACGAAACGAGACGGGGGAAGGAGAGAGAGACGAAACGAGACGGGGGAAGGAGAGAGAGACGAAACGAGACGGGGGAAGGAGAGAGAGACGAAACGAGACGGGGGAAGGAGAGAGAGACGAAACGAGACGGGGGAAGGAGAGAGAGACGAAACGAGACGGGGGAAGGAGAGAGAGACGAAACGAGACGGGGGAAGGAGAGAGAGACGAAACGAGACGGGGGAAGGAGAGAGAGACGAAACGAGACGGGGGAAGGAGAGAGAGACGAAACGAGACGGGGGAAGGAGAGAGAGACGAAACGAGACGGGGGAAGGAGAGAGAGACGAAACGAGACGGGGGAAGGAGAGAGAGACGAAACGAGACGGGGGAAGGAGAGAGAGACGAAACGAGACGGGGGAAGGAGAGAGAGACGAAACGAGACGGGGGAAGGAGAGAGAGACGAAACGAGACGGGGGAAGGAGAGAGAGACGAAACGAGACGGGGGAAGGAGAGAGAGACGAAACGAGACGGGGGAAGGAGAGAGAGACGAAACGAGACGGGGGAAGGAGAGAGAGACGAAACGAGACGGGGGAAGGAGAGAGAGACGAAACGAGACGGGGGAAGGAGAGAGAGACGAAACGAGACGGGGGAAGGAGAGAGAGACGAAACGAGACGGGGGAAGGAGAGAGACGAAACGAGACGGGGGAAGGAGAGAGACGAAACGAGACGGGGGAAGGAGAGAGACGAAACGAGACGGGGGAAGGAGAGAGACGAAACGAGACGGGGGAAGGAGAGAGACGAAACGAGACGGGGGAAGGAGAGAGACGAAACGAGACGGGGGAAGGAGAGAGACGAAACGAGACGGGGGAAGGAGAGAGACGAAACGAGACGGGGGAAGGAGAGAGACGAAACGAGACGGGGGAAGGAGAGAGACGAAACGAGACGGGGGAAGGAGAGAGACGAAACGAGACGGGGGAAGGAGAGAGACGAAACGAGACGGGGGAAGGAGAGAGACGAAACGAGACGGGGGAAGGAGAGAGACGAAACGAGACGGGGGAAGGAGAGAGACGAAACGAGACGGGGGAAGGAGAGACGAAACGAGACGGGGGAAGGAGAGACGAAACGAGACGGAGGAAGGAGAGACGAAACGAGACGGGGGAAGGAGAGACGAAACGAGACGGGGGAAGGAGAGACGAAAGGAGACGGGAGAAGGAGAGACGAAACGAGACGGGGGAAGGAGAGACGAAACGAGACGGGGGAAGGAGAGACGAAAGGAGATTTGAGAAGTATAGAGAAAAGGAGAGAAGAATGTAAAATGAGAGGAAGTATAAAAATGACATTTTCGAAAGGGATATATACACACTGGGTGGGTCGATAAAAGTCTATCTTTAAGAAAACAACACTTCAGCTTAATTTGAAAAGTTATTGAATAAATCACCTCATGTAACTTTATTATCTCGCTGAGCTGACATCTATTAAATTTAGTCGCCTGTAGCATCAATCACCGCATCGATACGGGTCTGGAACTGAGAGCATGTCTTTTCGGCGAGAGCTCGGCGAATACTCGACGGATAGTGACGATCAGGCTGGTTTTGGTGTTGTGAGAGGTCATGTTAGTGATGTTTTCTACTTTTTACTAAACGAAGTAGTCCAGCGGGTTTAGCTAGGAGGGTAGGGAAGACCAGTGAGAGAATGTGACAAAGTCATAGCACTCCTTCTGAAGCTAAGTTTGGGTTTCTTTGGACTTGTGGACTGCGCCGTGTAATACTGCCATACTTAGAGTCACCCAGCGGCCACCTAATTGCACCAGAAGATCTCAACACTCTTCAGCACATTCATATTCACTTTGCTATTGACTTTCAAGCCGACTTTGATAATGTGAGGAGGGCATGATGTGGCCCTCAATTGAACCCACACCAAAGATTATAACCGTAACCGTGAGCATGTCTATTAATCGTGGTAATCCAGCGATGAATTTTGAGGATGCTGGCATTGGTTCTGTTGTAACTTAGATCGGTAGAGAGCTTGAGTTGTACAGCGCGCGTCTCCGAGCTCGCTCGTTGAACATTGTATCGCTTTTAGACATGATAGAAGGCTCCTATCGCTCTTGGAATTTTGGAATCCTGGGCAACTAGTAGATGGTCTACGACAAAAGAAAATCGGTTTTCTTGAAACTAAGTTGGAATAATGTATTTTCCACTCTGTGGCTCGTACTTATGATTTTCTTTTCTGTAGGGGTCTTGACTCGCACAATCTGTTTCCGGAAAAGCTGCCTACTCACGTATATAAAATAGATGATATTCATTACTGATAACTTTTCTGATTCTTTTTTTTTTTTTTTTTTAACACGGTGATCACCACTTATCAACGCCCGGAAGCCACTCAGGGATAAGGGTTATTCCGCTGCAAATTTCCAATCTCATATCTGAAGAGGCAATGCCAGTGAGGAGGTGCAGGTTAGGAATAAGGTAAAAGTGATCACCTAGTAATATTTACTATTACCTGCGAATTCTATCACACTTAAACAAGATATATGACACTTAAAATTTTACTGAAAAGAATGAAAATATAACTCTTAGGAAATTTGCGTAACATTCTGCTAAGCTAGTCTATTATCAATTTCGAGTTTAAACACGTAACACTAAACCGTTGACCATTTGCAAAAACAGGCTTATATAGCCTGTCAGAAATCATTCATTTCTCGTATAAACTGGTCTCAGTTTAGCCGCGTAGGACCATAAACACCACACTTTGCAGCGTGAAAATAAATGTGATTTTAGCGACACCTGGGCAGGTAAAGGACAAACAGGTGGATCGACGTTTGGACTCAGAATTATTTTAGGTATGTGGCCGCCTTCTAGGCCCCCTTTTCTACATTGCAAAACAGCATTGATTAGTGGACCGTGGTAAAAAAAAAAAAACATAATGATAAATAATAACACATGGCAAGGAAGGGCGGGAAGTGTTGCGCGACGGTATTCAGGATTTTTTTTTTATTCGTTTTAGTTTACTTGGTTTTATTTATTTATTCATATATTTATTCGTGGATTTCGCGACGACAGACGGGCAGAGGATATGGGTGTGCCAGCAAGAGAGCGACAAGCGAGAATTGATAAAATGATTGCGATTATCAAGTAAGTAACAAAATAAGTGTTGTGGCAAAAAAGAAATGAAAAGAAAAAGCGTAGGTCAATGCCGTTGGGTGGGCGAGGTACTGGCGAATCGGAATCTAAGATATTCGATTATATCTACGTATTTCTAATCGAGCCCGTGCGTGACAGACACATAGAATTACTATGAATTCTATCCGTGCATAGTTTCTACATTCTGCATTATTGCATAGAATTTAGGATGAACTCATTCGAGCAAACGGAAATTATATCTGTGTGTGGGTGCAAAAAGTTTCTCCCAAAATTCTCTATAAATATTTTGTCTAAAATATTGAAAGTTGATATATAGAGTATTTGGATACGTCTCATGGCACACCTTCGATTTCTTTTTCTAGGCGGCAAAAATTGTTGCTAAAGGGGCCAAGATTAAAAGCAAAAAACTATGAAACATTTAGAAAGTATAGCAGTGAACATGTAATTATGTTTTTTTTTTATTATTTCAACCTTTTTTTTTTTTTTTTTTTGCTTAAATCATTACAAATTGTTTACATTGACAGGGCAATAATATTATCCTGCCGATCTCTTCAGATAATTCAAGAGAAAATGAAGATTCTAAAAAAAAAAACACAAATAAGCATCAAAAACCAAGATTTGACGTGCTGCATAGAGATGCTGCATTGGATCTTTGAAAAAAATAATACGATAAATATTAAGAGGCTTATGTAGAATATTGAATGTTTAAAGTGAAAATATTATGTACTTACATGGCATGTCGAATTTGTATAAATCCGAAAGAAATTATGAAAAGCGCCCTGTAAAAAATAGTAACATAGAATTTATCGAATTATAGAGTTGTATCGTATGCTTTAATATGAAAAAAAAAAAAATACCACCACAAACTGATTTATCTCCCCTGCTTTCCTGGATTTTCATAAGAATCCGCTATTTAAAATACAAATGTCGACCAGTAGAGAGTACGTTTTTTTTTTGTTTTTTTTTTTTGTAAAAGCTAGATCTATTATATTTTTTACTGAATTCTTTTTTTTGGAATCTATACTAATTTCGACATGACAGGTAAGTAAATGATATGGTTTTAACTTAAAATTCGTCGGTTTCAAAATCCAGTATACTGCATAAGCACAGATATTAGCGGTTATTGAATTGTCTAAAGATAATTCCATAAATTTCGCATGTTTTTGCTCTATTGAGGAATAAGTAGTTTACAAAGCATTATATTAAAACATATGCCCGTACGGATGGCTAAATAGCACATTATTGTATGGTACGATAAACAAATGTAAAATGTTCTTTATTATTATTATTATTATTGTTATAGTTGATAACCTGCAATTATCAAATGAAAAATAAGTCATACACATCTGCGTGTGTATATGTATATATACACTATACATTATATATATATATAATAAATTATATGTATATATTACATATGTATATATATTATATATTATCATTCAAACACTGCCATGTTGAATATATGGTTAAGTGGGAGTTTTAGTCATTTAGAACTGCTTCACCGCCCACTCATTTTTCGACCAAATTTCAAGCACTTATTGCAGTTTATAGATCACCTTCTCAGCTACATTGTGAAAAAAAATCAATTTTCGTTCAGTAAAAGAGACGTAATGAATTTACTGATGTCCAAAACCGTAAAAAAAAAAGTGAGGTAGGCGACGTTTTTTTATTGGTTTCCATAGTAACCACGTCGCTGAAGCGACTACTGTTACTACCAATTCACTGCTCTCGCGAAAAGAGAAGTAACAGGTGAAACATACAGGATTAAAGCATGAAAGGGAGATACTTGGGGGGATTATATTAAAAGAAGACCAGTGCCGTACAATGTTATTACATATGTATGTTTATGAGGGCAAAAAAAAAATGAAATTAAACAAAAACAAGTGAATTTACTGGAAGCCTGGAAAAAAGAGACTACAATAGAAAACAAGATCAAAGTGTATTATCTGTTCTTCAGATGCTGCACTTCCAGTTCCTGTTCTCTTTTGGTGGAGGAGCAGTCCTTCACGACTGTGACATTTTATTTTTGTACCTTTTCTCCACATTAAAAAACGACCCTGGTGTCTAACTGTCCCGTGGGGAGGCATAGTAAATAGGTACAATAGAAAAATGAAAGCATGAAAAGCAATATTCTTAAGCTTAAGCATGGAAAAGTAAAGGACAAGATATTCTAGTAAAATTGAATTGGCTCTATAAAAATAAATGATTATTCTTCATGGATTGTACGGCCGGGCAATACGGAGCGACCCGCACCTAGGAAAATATTTATGTAAGAAGGAATACGATATATAAATAAAGAGATATGGTTTCAATTAAAAATTATAATTTCTTAAGATCATATTAATTCGGGGTAAAAAATATGTTTCTTTTTTCCACTCTTATATAGTTGAATTCCCTGTGATATGCTGAATCTAGTTTAAGCAGAATTTGAAAACTTTAATTTAGTATTTATTATATAACAGCCTAAGTTTCTCTATATATAACTAAATTACAATGAGTCGCAACAATACATTTACTATTTCAGTATAAAAAGACATCATGAGGCGACAAGAGACCTCTGGCTTTATTCGAATCCAGTTATTAAATTATTAAATCGAATAAGACCAGGGGTCTCTTTTCACCTGACATTGTCTTTTTAGACTGAACCAGTAAATTTATTGTAGTGTCTTATAATTTTGGTTAAAAATAATTGACATATATATATATATATATATATATATATATCACTCAGAGCGTTTAATGTTCTCGTTATGAATGCATAAGTTCAGTCATAATAATGCATTTCGATCCATTCAGGCGAATAAAATATAAGAGGCATTAATTTTGGAACGGCATTCGTGTATATATATATATATATATATATATATATATATATATATATATATATATATATATATATATATATGGGATTGCCAGACGTTATTGAGAATAGTTATTTGTCTGTCCTATGAGGTGCGAGGTACTTTGGCAGTCGTTTTCAGGTCAGATGTTGCTCGCACTTCACCATAGCAACTCCCTCCTATGACAGCTACATCTTTTCCCAACCAGATGTTTATTGTGGCTATGTGAGCAGGTGTTACTTTAAGCATTACTCTTCCTTTCAACAAAGTCATTTATAAAACAATAGGTGGCTATCAGTTAACACGTGGTTTGAATTGCGTCAAAACTATGAAAACTGACAGTCATCATGTTGAGCTGATTTCTATTGGAATAATTATCTAATAGTTTTAATATCTCACACACACATTATATATATATATATATATATATATATATATATATATATATATATAAGTGAATGTGTGTGTGTATCCGTGTACATTTCCCTACGCAATAACTGTCAATTTTTAGTCTACAGACTCGAAATTTGATATACAGTGTACTGAGATTTGGGAAAATCTATGTGATCGGTTTTCGGCCACAAATTGTGCTGTTAAAGGGTCAAAGTTCAACGATTTGACCTTTGAGAAATCTACCAAACTCCTCCGACAATTTGGGGTCTAAACACTTGGAATTTTAGATATAGGTTCCTTGGACATGGATCTAACTTAATAACTTGATTTGAGCCCAAAGGGGTCAAAGTTAAAAAATTGACCGTGTTTTTTTTTGTTATTCTTTTGCTCAGCATACACCTCCAAACACCCGTGCACCCATGCTAGTATATATATATATATATATATATATATATATATATATATATATATATATATATATATATATATATATACGAGAGAGAACTTGAATACCTACTAGACACTATCCTCGAGTATCTAAGGGCTCTCTGTACGGGGGTTTTTCAGAACATAGCATGAGGATTCTTTTCCCGAGAGTAAACCCTGACTAAATGTTCAAACTCACATATTATCGCGGCCCAAATAAGCAAACCCACATTAGCTTCTACGAGGAATGGTGCGTCTACTCGAATTTATGTTACCTAAAGTAATATTATTCAGCTGGATACTCCACCAGACTAGATAAATTCTTGTCCTGGAATCCATTAAGAACAAGAGACAAAAACAAAAAGATATACTACAACGTATGAAAATTGTAAATTGAGGAGAGGAAAATTATGTTCACAATTTCTTTACTAACTCGGTGTTTGAGAGATAATGAACTTTAATGGAACATTTGGATATCTATGTATCTCGCATAGAGTTCAAGTGTTAGCCCAAGGTAGTGGGCCCCTTGATTTTATGAGAACTTCTACTGTAGTAAAACAAAACAATATATATATATATATATATCATTTCTTGTATAGACATGTATTATAAGCGGATATAATATTATGTATCGATTTTTTCCCTTTAATTCAACTGTATTCAATACGTGAATAGAGGAAGGGATTTATATATGAAAATATGTTTATGACAATTACCATAGAAACATGTGTTGATCATCCTTATAAGTAATCGTCGGGCTAAAACGAATATTTAGATAGCTATAATGTAGACGTCCTTATGTTAATTGCCTTCATTAGGTATTTAATAATTAATGTAGTAAATAATTGTATATCATCACACTCCATCTGTTTCATTATTCTATATTTCATTTTCACGCTAGCACGACCCTTTTCATACTTAGTTCTTTTAAATATTTTACAGGCAAAATTTCTTTATGCGTTTTGCTAACTCCTTCCTATTGACGAGAATGAAAGTATTTCTCCAAAACTCCGCGGATTAAGGACTTTCACCTCTATTTGTGTTTCCGAATAATATGTGTTTAACTCTTGCTAGAGTGTTTCTCAACATAGTTTACTAAACCTATGTACTTATATATATATATATGAGAGAGAGAAAATATTCATCCCTGGTTGTTCCAGTAGAACATTTGCAGCAAACTTTTCAACTTTTGCATAAAACTAGACAAATGGAACTCACAGAAAATGTTTGCATTCTTAGAAAATTTCATATATGAAACAAAATACCGCGAGGCTACATACAAGAATTTAACACGCTACGAAATAGAGAGGAAATAAATAGGGGTATTCTTCCCTTTCGTTTCATATCGTAACACTCATCGTACAACTGACAGTCTCTTGAATCTTCATGTTTGATTCTCCCCTCACTTTAATAAATAGTGTTCCATTATATATATATATATATATATATATATACCGATTGATCTAGTGTGTGTGTAGTGCGTGTTTGTGTACAGTGCGCGTGTGTGTACAGTGTGTATCTGGATGTGTAGTGTGTGTGTGCATAGTGTGTGGAGTGCGTGCGTGTAGTGAGTGTGTGCAGTGAGTATGTGTAGTCTGTGTAGTGTGTGTGTAGTGCGTATGTGTGTAATGCCTGTGTGTAGTGTGTGTGTTTGTGTGTAATGCCTGTGTGTATGTGTGTGTAGTGCGGGTGTGTATGTGTGTGTTCGTGCATGTAAATATCAAATCCACAACTCGTTAATGTGGCTAGACAAGCAACGACTTCAAGTGGATATCGAAACCCTATCGTTTCGAAACTCATACGCTACGCCATAAATACTTCTAGGTTATGGAAACATTAAAGCTTATATACGGATTATCAGTCACGTATACTGTCATCTTCTTTTAGGAAAAGCTATGCATTATCTTAATGGTAGCCGGTATATGCATTTACGAACAGATAAACACAAGATGAACACCTTTACTTTGCATGAGACGTTTTCGTTCTGTATGTAGTTTCGTTATATTGTATAGTTTTGTTACGTATAGAAGATCCACACATTGGAGAAAACATTACAATTGAACGAGCAAAGATAATTGCCAAAGGAAAGGAAGAGAAACGAAATAGAAAAGAGGCTTGCCTTTTTTCTGTTGTTCTTGGCCTTCGGGCCGAGATCAAAGTGTAGTATCTTTTCCGGCAGATACTGAAAGCAAACACCATATGTGGGGGCAACTCCACATATAAAACCTTGGTCAATGTAGGTGTGACCCTTAATACCAATTATCACTATCCAGCTCCCCTACTCCCCGAGGAGCTGGTTCCTATTTTCCCTTCACTCCTCACATAAAAAATCGGCTTTGTGCCTAATTTGCTCGGTCGGGGAGCAAATAAATACCCTATTGTTCTTGGCCTTCGGGCCGGGATCAAAGTGTAGTATCTGTTCTGCAGATGCTGCACTTCAAGTAATTGTCCCGGTCATGGAGGGGTAACCCTCTAAACTAGGACAATTATTAGTTTTGGTCCCAACCAGACCCCCATGTTGCCTTTTTTTTTCGGGGAGCTAATTTAACCCCACATTAAAAACGACCTTGTGTCACATTTTGCTTTGGTGGGAAAGCAAATAAACACTAATAGAAAAGATAGGTGACAATCAAACGACAACTTAAACAGAGGAAAATTGTGGTGTGTATGATTAACACGGGCATCATTCGCTTAAAAGAAAGAGAAAAAGTCAAACTCGAAACCTGAATGACACGAGAGAAAAACGCGTCTTATGCAAATTGAGACAGTCGGGTTTGACAATATAAAACGCTAGCATTTCTTCAGTTGGGAACGATTTTTTTTTTTTTTTTTTAGCCCGGAGTCCGTATGGTGTACTTTGCAATCTGGTGTCAGTTGGGAAAGCTTGGTTGCGATAACGTCGAAAAAGGAACAGGGCAGATTTCTTACGTGTGCTTCGACGCCGTGAACTTGACAATATGAAACTCATTATTCTTTTTCTGTAACTCAAACATTCGACGATTAGAAAAGCTATTCTGATTACCCACTAAATGTCGTAGAATATACCTTTGCATTATAGTTTTAAATTTGCATCTTGCGCCGAGTATGTTTCTGTAATAAACTGGCGATAATAATGCTAAATAATAAGGTTAAAATCGCAACGAAAATAATGGAAATGTCGATATCGATAAGCAGTTAGATAAATACACATGAAAACTGCGGCGATATTTAAATTGAATAGCTATGTAAATATTCGAGATTTATTGATATTCGTGGTGTGGGGAAAACGAATCATGTTACTGGCAGTGTAAGTATCTTGTCTCTCGGTATGCTAATATTTCACGTGAAATAAGTATTCAATTAAACTTCTTGGCATAGGTAAAAACATTAAATTTTCGTCGCGTGAAG
>NC_136514.1:53887387-53982387 GCF_053919585.1 Euprymna scolopes | reverse complement strand
GTTCGGAAAAGATCCACCTAAAGAACGTTGAAGAGTTCGACGAAACGCTGTAAATGCAACTAAAATATGAATAGTTGTTCGAAATATCAAATTAATGAAAATCGTGATAGACCAAAACAAACTTTGACAACATGGCAGACTGACGTAGAGATAGAATATCACATGAAAATGTTTAAATAGGTCAACAAAAATATGCGTAAATTCAACCTGTTTTCAGCCATTCCAATACCATTTTTACAGACGTAACAGACCACACTCGCGCATGACCGACAGACGATGCCTCTTATAACAGAGTGACACCTCAAAATATGAGGAACTTTCCTTTCAATAGATATCAAATAAATTTTTAAGATAGCAGATGTGATCACTTGTTAAAATTTATCAAAAGGGAATGCCTCTTTAGAGGGCAACAAAGCAGAACTCCGTTTTGGAATCCAACGAAACAGAAACACGATTTCTTATCCAAACGGAACAAGAAATATTTCACTCAAGCGAAGAAAAGAATTTATAAGTTTTTCTAACTTTACAAAAACGACCATTCTTTTCAAGAAGACACCGAAACGATAATTTCTTTGTTAACAACATTACAAAAAACATCCCTAAAATAAAAGAAACGCCGTTTACAGACATTTTTAATGTCATTATACATGGCACAATAACAGCCGACATAAAAAGCCAGGTGTACAGCGCCGGAAGTACATAGTGATTGATCACTATATAATGGAATGCATTAAATGTAATCTTTACATTAATCCAACTATCAGACAAGATATCGTATGTGCAAATTTCTCGTCTAGACTTAACCGAGAAAGACATTTATGTACTACAAATGTACATTCTCAACCAGAAAAAAGTGAACTATTTCGGCTTCGCTAAAAGCCACATTAAATTCCATATATTTATAAAACTAGCAAAACTTGAGTCATGGCGTTTCTCGAGTAAAAAATATAATTTAAAAAAAGCGTCTTTAATATTAAAGATATACAACAAAGAGTAATTTATAAAATTATATTCCCCTATTATACAATAAAGTGCAGACACGATATTAAATGTTTTAAGAAACATTTTTTGTGTATCCTCCTGCAGAGTTAAAAAAAAATCTTTAAGATTTACACTAAATGAAAAAAAGTTGTGTCGTACTGTGTAGTGTGCGTTGAAATTTATTATCGTTCATAGTATATTGGAAACGAGAAGATGTATAAACTTAGAGAGTTGATCAGAGAGAGAGAGAGAGAGAGAGAGAGAGAGGGGGGGTTGAAAGTCAGTCAGTGGTCAGCTGACCCTTTGGAAGCGAAAGGAAGAACAGTAAACTATGTAAATCCCGAATTTTAATTCCTGACGTCATCAGCATTCGACCGGTCCAATGAATAAAGTATCATCTTTGTGTTTTTTGTAAAACTGTTGCCATGTGTCATCTTTCAACGCCCAAAAGGTGATGTGTTAAGCATCTTGTAATGAACATCGTGTAATCATTACAATATTATGCATCTCCCCCTCCTCTGTGTTAAGAACTTGTATACATCTCCATTCAGCATCAATATGAAGCCCCAAGAAATATAAGAACTGCTATATAAATATCTCTCTCCCTCATCATTGTTATATATTCCCCCGTCATCCTTTAATATATACCCCTATGCAACAGTAAACCATATGACAATTTTTACCTAAAGACAGCTTTTTTCTGCAAAATAGTGAAAACCACGCTCGTGTGACTCAACACTTCAGTTTTCTCCCCTATAGCATATCAATGATTTCTTGAATAAGTAAGATTTTTATGAATCATATAAATCCTAAAATGTTCTATTAATTTTCACCAGCATCATGAGCTTTATTACAAAAGAAAAAAAAAATTAGCCTTGCTGAACCAGAATAATCTCCGATGAACAGTTTGGGGGCGTATGCTATTCCACAAAACACGTCTAAGACAAAATAAAATACGATTAAAGAAAAAAATATATTTATATATTTGGTAGTAGGATGTTAAATTATTAATTATATATATATATATATATATATATATATATATATATATATAACAGGTTTATAGACAAGACCAAGCCATATATTTATATACACAAATTTATTTGCCGATGTAATGAAGACGAGCTATAAATGGGGGGGGGGGTTATTTGCTGTTAACACCAAGGTATTTCGAAGCCTAATGCTTCACATAGAAGAGGAGCTAGATTGAAAAAAATATTAATGCGAGATTTATGCGAGATTTAGACAAGAGGAAAATTGGGGAATATTAAGGTATCTGGTACACAGGGAGAGTTGGCCGTGGAGTGTGTGGGATATCTGATATTTTCTGTATTAATATAACGGTCAGATTTTCTTTTACATGGGAGTCACCACTTATCAATGCCCGAAGGCCACTCAAGGATGAGGGTCCATGAATATAAGGAGGAAGTTTAGGTAATGGTGTAAATTAGGTGAAGGGGAAAACTTAAAAAGAAGTTGTTTATATTAGACTTGAAGGCTACTATATTTTAATTGGCCGGGAAGCAAGCCAATAGAATAGTGTTCCATATGCGGGCACTTTTACTAAAGAAGCTTTGTTCATGGAATCTGCGTTTAGATTTAGGCATAGATTGAGAGTGATGGAAATTGTTGATAGTGGTTGTAGCTAGCAAAGTGATTTTTAAAACTTTGGCGAGGGGAGACCGATTCGAGCTCAGATAAGCACTTGCCATGAAGATTATGATAGAGCGTGTCTTCTGTGGAAAAGAGGGAAGAGAAAAAGGGAATCACCTACTAGGTTTCGAAGCCGGTTTTGAGCTATATCAAGGCAAGATAGGTAGCGCCGAGAAGCACCTGTCCTGTTTTAGGCCGTGCTCGGCTCTCATACAGATAGATAATTTAATTGGCACCGAGATACTTATTGGAGCGGTAGAATCATCCAATCATTTTTCCAACGATCTTGGCAACAGATGTTGCAATATCGTGCGTGTTTTTCGCCCTTGGTGATTTTGATAAATAAAAGATCGAACTTTATTTTATTCATGCATGAGAATCGTTTCAGACAAAGCATGAAACCACTTGACGTAAAGAGCTAACACATATTACTTTGGGGTAAAAATAAGTAACAAACGATTAGCATTAGATGGATAGCTTCTGAGTCAATAAACGACAGTTTTTCAAGCCTTGTCAGAAACTTCGTTCATGGAATGTAAAAAGTAAAAGAAAAGAATATAAAAAAAATAAAAATAAATAATTGTTATAATTCCGCAAAGCCGGGTAAACTGCGGTAGTAGGTATATAAAAACTGGACGAGCGTAGATAATTGGTTTTCAATCGCTGTTATTACTTATCTCGTACACGTATGTAGATGCCGACACACCCAAAGCGTTTCTTTAATATATATCTCAGCTGTAAACAGGATAAATAAAAGAACACTCGCGTAATAAACGAAAGTAAATTTGCAATTGTAAACCAAAAGCAATCAATTGGCAAGAACGGCCGCCATGACTTTACTACATAACACCGAGATGCGTCCACACACTGCTCTTAGGGTTATGTCTGTCGGTAGATCTGTTGATTGGTTTGGAACGCTTCAGTTTAGTTTGAAAACCTTAAATTAAAATAGAACTTTAACCTATTTCAGATTAACCCTTTTCTATCTTTTTTTCACATATTCTTTTTATTTCCACCCACTTCCCAACACATACTATCACGTTTATATTGCCGTTTTAAATACGCTTTAGTTTTTATATTAACAGAGAAATTATATATATATATATATATATATATATATATATATATACAGAGAGAGAGAGAGAGGGGGGGGGGAATAGCGTGTGCATTCTTTTGTTTGCCACGCTTACATCCAGGTCGTTTAATTGTTATGTTTTCTATTTCTTGTCATAAATAATTTTACCAAGAATTCCTCATAAGTTTTGGTTTCTGTTAAGCTGATTGCCCTTAAGTATATATATATATATATATATATATATATATATATATATATATATATATATATATAAAGTTTTTATTTCGGTTTCGCTTCATGCTAATGCGCCCAAGTAATAAGGATATATTTTTTTTGATTTTTGAAATCGCAACTTTATAACATAAAAATCGATAAAACGTTAACTATTATAATTTTGACGAAATCTGCAAGAATAAAAATACCATATTTAAGCTTAATTTACGACCACCTTTTACTGAGCGTCCGTGCTAGCTTAGATAAATACTTTTGCAGTTTTAACAAAATGCTACCATAATATCAGAGCGTATAAATGCCAACATCAATATATTACATATGAATGAGTCCCCTGTGGAATTTCCACACGTCACGCCAGTAATAAATTAATTAAATTACTTAAATTTGTAATGATCAAAGATACGGCGAGATCAGAAAATTCACATCCAGACACACGAGAAGTAACTGCACTAGTTTAACTCATTAACAACCAGGGTATTTCAATTTTGTATTGTTGATTTGAAACTTTATATAATGGCTAAGAATAATTTTACAATACACACATTTAGAGAAATAAGATATTAATTTTAAAAATCTTAATATTAAGACACCTATAAGTAGTATGTGGTTATTTATAAAGATATTTTTGTAACGAAAGTTTTCTTTGCTCAAAAACGCTGTTTTTCGTATTGAATAATAAACTTCATATATATTATTTTAATTGGAATTCATTATTGAGATGAGTATTATATTAATTTATTGATTGCGGACTATTCTCATCTTTATTAGTTGTTGTTTTACGACGTTTCGGCCAATTATTCCTCTGTCCTCCGTCAGGTGGTAACCGCGACGGATAGGAACTTCGAATCTCCTAACTGCATTCTCAGCAATCACTGCCATCCGTAGTTGTTGTCGTCTCACCACATTTTGGCCAAGTAAGCCCCTGGCCGGCTTTGGGTAGGATTGAAACCGCTATCTTCAAAATCGTAGAGATTCAACGTCTATCAACTGCACCACGGGCCTCGGAGGCGCAGTTGATAGAGACGTTGAATCTCTCCGGTTCCAGATGAGCATTGTCTGAAAATAGCAGGTTTCAAAAACCTTTTCCTCTCTAACTATCAATTGTCCGTTAATAAAGGCCCAATAGTCGTGTAAATCAAATATTCCAGACCCCTAAGGATTTGCTATTAATAGATGTTTGGAAAACCATTGCATCATTTCGAAGTTGTCACCCGACGCCATGACAAGTCGAACTATTTATATCTTTTTCAGTTCGCCTGAAATCATTTCTATAAACACCATTTACGAGACTCGTTGGATGCATTCTTAGAACTCAGCGGTCATTTTCTTTCTAGCCCGCTCTATTACAATACCCGAATTTCAAGAAATTGATTTGCTTAGAAAACGAAATGTCGACTTACGAATAGGACACTCGGTATATGTGATATATTTTAGAAATCAAGATAAAAATTACACATTATGGCAAGAAAGAAAAAAAGTTCTACACAAAGAATTACTTTCGGTAAGAAACTAATGACTTACTATTGTAATACACATTTATATAAGTTCACGCATCATCGAACCAATAGAAATTTTGCAAATTTCATATAGATGAATTTTATCGTTGTTTCAGAGTAATTATTTGCAGTAACCAGTACTATTACATATTATAATAGCAGATGTACTCGACGCTTCCCGGTATTAAACGAAACATCAAATTTCTTAAGAAATGAAGTGAAAAGAAAAAGGAAAGCAACAGAGACATGTGCAAATTTTTTTTTGTAAACAGTTTACGCTCTAGTTAGTCCAACTCTTTCTCTCATTTATATATATATATATATATATATATATATATATATATATATATATATATATATATATAATTGTGTGTGAGAGGGAGAATAAGAGGGAATAAATTAGGATTTAAAACATTCTTAAACAATGAAAACACTGTGCAGATTTACAAAATTCCTTATTCCCCGGAGTTTCAAAGAATGCATTCTTTCTCTTCAAAGGAAAGATTTTAGCAAAATATTATTTCACTGTGTTAGTATAATAAACTATGATTTTGCTATTACCGCATCAATTGGAACGGCAACAGATGAAGCGAATCATATTTGCATAAAAGATATATATATATATATATATATATATATATATATATATATATATATATATATATATAATGCATACAAGACCGTCTCTACTTTTCCCTAAACCTATCTCTATCTTTTCCATTTCAATCTATTTGTTTACCCAACCCTTCTCTTTCTATGAAACCATTATTTTTTATTCAACCTCTACCTTTATTTTTCTAAACGTTTTCTTTCTGTCAATGCACATTTCTCCCTTCTTCCTCTTCTATATTTATCCCCCTTCTTGCTCTCTGTCTATCTAACCTTTTTCTTACTGTCTAGCCTCTCTCTCTCTCTCTCATATATATATATATATATATATATATATATATATATATAGAGAGAGAGAGAGAGGGGGAGAGAGAGATAGAGAGAGAGGAGAGTTATTAAAATATATATGACACACATATATTCTACATAGAATATTCCGCATTTCATTCTGGTGAGAATTTGTCAGGCTTATGTCTTTTCTTTCTATATAACCATTATTATTCCTTTTTACCCAAAATCCTTACCTTCATTGTTTATGCTTTTATATATATATATATATATATATATATATATATATATAGAGAGAGAGAGAGAGAGAGAGAGAGAGAATTCTTTCCTTTTCTTTCTCAATCCAGATCCTCTCTATCCAACCCCTCTGCTTCCTTCTCTATCACTCATCTTCACTTCCAAGCTCTCTCTCCGATACCTCACGTTCGCCAATCTCTCTCCGTTTCATTCTTGATTACACCCTAGTGTTTTCATTAATTGGAAACAGATCAGAAGTCGTGTGATATTCGGTCGGTGGCGTAACAAGGTTAGACAACATGCGTGGGTGGTAAGGCTAAAACAGGGTAAATCTTTTTAATGTTCTTACCCCCACCCCTAAAAAAAAAAAAAACTAAAAAACGTTGAGTCATGATCAGCACTTCTTAAAGAAATGATTATGTGACCCGCTATTTTTGTCGGTCGGTCGGTCACACTTTATAGTCGCAAGTATTTTAAATTATTTTCTTCTAATATTTACTCGTTGCCACCCTGACGTAACAGACTAATAGGGCCAATACGTAACTTGTCGTAGTAGGGTCAAGATTTATAGTATACATCATAAGTGTAAAGTTGTGCAGAAAGGTGTTTGTTCACATAACATTTAAATATGTGTAGGTTGGTACATTCGGAAAAAAACCCAAAAAAAAACAAGGAGCAGGTATAAAATTACAAAGCCAAGCTTTTGAAGGGGAAATTTATTAGAGTAAAACGCTTTCCGCCATCTGGTAACGCCAATATTGAAGGTGTGGGATTTTGCCGATTTTAACACAAGAGTTTGATTTCTAACGGCTCCTGACGCAGCACGGTTAGGCGTTAGTTAAGTTTTACTTTGGAGTTTAATCTGGCTCTTCTTCCCCCACTGAACCACGCTCTCGAGATCAGAGGAGGGAGAATCTGAGAGAACTTTGTTGTTTACAGCCTTTGATGTGTTGCCGTAGATGGTCGTGTCATCAGCATAGATGTCAACGAATGATTTAAGTATGTGTTTAGGGAGGTCATTGATGTAGATCAGGAAAAGAGTTGGGCCCAGGATTGACCCCTGAGGGACTCCAGCATTTATATTGCAGGCCTCTGATTTTTGTCCATCTACCACTATCGGAGAGAAATGATTTAATGATTGAGAACACATTTCCAGTTATACCGTAGCTGGAAATCTTGTGAAGTAGATCCTTATGCCAGACCTTGTCGAAGGCCTTTGATATGTCAAGAGCAATTGCCATAGAAAGGAAGCCTTTGTCAAGAGATTCACTAGTCCTGTGGGATTTAACCGTCAGCACATCTGCGGTAGATCTTGCAGAGCGGAAACCATATTGTGTGTCACTAAGAAGGTTATTCCTGCTGAGGTGATTGACTATTTCTCTATTTAATATGGATTCCAGCAACTTACTCATAACACACAGAAGACTTATTGGTCTGTACTGAGAGGGAGATGACTTATCACCTGAATTCTTAAATACGGGGCAAACTGATGAGGTCTTCCAGGGAGTCGGAAAGCACTTCTCCTTAAGGCAGCGCTTAAATAGTTTCGTAAGTATGAGAGCAAGTTCTGGTTGAAGCTTTTTTAACAATATAATTGGGATGCCATCAGGGCCAGTTGCTTTACTGGAATCAAGGTTCTTGATTAGCTTGGCGACCTCATGCACGGATATTTGTATGTTACCTAGCTTGTTCTGTGTTATAGGAGGAAATATGAGGATGCTGCACTTTAATTTGTTGTTCTCTGTCAGTGGAAGAGAAATCTTTCACGACTGAGACAATTTTTATTTTTGGTCCTTTTCTCCACATTAAAAAACGACCCTGGTGTCTACCTCTGTCCTGTGAGGAGACATTGTAAATAGGAACCCCAAATGAACAAACTACGAAGCGCAGTATCGGAGCAAATGATACCATTTGCACTATTACACTTTGAATTATGAAGTAAAACTGCAGTTTAACACATTCCGCGTTTCATTCTAGTGAGAATTCCTCAGGCGTATGCCTTTTCTTTCTATGTATCCATTATTATTCCTTTTTATCCCAAATTCTTACCTTTATTATTTATGCTTTACATAAATATATATATATATATACATATATATATATATATATATATATATATATATATATATATGCTATCATGGGTGCCCGGCGTTGCCCGGGTGTTTGGAGGTGTGTTAGGTGTATCAGAATTTTTGTAGGAATTTTTGACACCCCTTACACGAAACTGCGAATAAAATATAAAAATCTCGTAATTTCTCTGTTAAAAGTGGGTTATTTATTTTTTTATGGATTATACTTCCAAAATAAACCATTAAAGTTGTTTTAAAAGTAATAGAAATATTTTTTTTAAACAGTAATGAATTTTCCGAACTCAATATTTTTCAATTTTTAAACTTTAAAAATCTATCAAAATTTTTCTATTGATTCTATTTTTACGATATTTTCAGGGTCAATGTGAAATTTTATGTTCTTTCCAATAAACCAAATATAATATTTTAGACAAACGTTTTTTTTTTTAATTCACGCCCCCCGTTTTCAAGTTTCTATTAAAAAGTAAATAATTAATTTGTTTCAAAGTTGTATATATCACAAATTGAAGAGAAAAGGTCAATAAATAATATATTCAAATTTAAAAAAACAAAAAAACCCCGTTTTTTAGAAATTTACCTGTAAAGTCCGAAGTTTAAAACCTTTTTTAAAAAAAAAACACATTGTTGTTTTTTTTTTTTGTTTTTTTTTAATGAAACCTCGGTCCTTGCTCCTTTAATTGAAAAAAATTAGGGCTTGAATTACATTTTTCGAGGAGTTATAAGCTTGGAAAGATGGGGTGGAATTATTCACTATTTTCATGAAATTTCTGATACACTTAGGTGTGTGTTGAGCAAAAGAAAAAAAAAAGTGGTAGTAGGAAGGCAGGCTTGAACCCGTACCGCGAAGGGAGAAAAGAACGGGAAATAGCGTGACGTCTTTGCTGTGACGACCACCACCAAACCGGAAGTGACGTAGGTTTAAATTACGGCTAGACAATCGAAAAGAGGGAATGACTTTAGAAAATGCTGCATTTTCCTTAGTCAAAAGGTCTAAAGAATTTCGTACAAGAAACGTTTCACAAGTAAAACCTTCAAATGTTGAAGAGCTGCGAAGACGAGAATGGCACCATTAAAATGAGCGACATTATTTCCTATATGGTCAGCATAACACCATCTTCAATGCAATTTTGCCAGCGATGAACGATAACTGCATAAGCGGCCGGGGCTTTCTCATACGAATGAGATTCAAAAATAATATAGTCCTATTTTTTAACTAAAAAAGTTGAAGAGCTACGAAGACATGAGTTGTATTAATACAACGAACAACGTTTTGTACTTCGCAATTAATTTTTTTTCTACATAGTCGCCACCATTCTCTATGTACTTTTGTTAGAAATTCAATGACGCATCTTTGCTCATGATGCACGTCCATAGCAGGAGTTATTTTCTGAGAGTATCAAGCACTCAATATCTGCAACAAAGAGATAAAACTTTCAGGTCAGGAATGCATATTCACTAGTAACAATGCTATTTTCTATTCCACTCTGATCTAATAGGGCTAATATAAAAATAGGTTGGTTGTTTTGGTTTTACGGCATATCAACCTTTTTCAGATTATTTAATGCCGAATCCAGTGATTTTTGAAGAAAAATTTTTTTAATAGAGAATATTTGTTTTTTTTTTTTTGGGGGGGGGTTCAAGTCGGTTTCTATTTAACCCATAGTTGGGGCCCTAACAGGTACTACCACCCAGAGTGGGCTTGGGAGCAATGGTAATTAAAGGGTGGCTCCACACTCCCCAAAGCCCGCAAGCTGGGGCCTCACCATCGGATATAGATTAGGGTCATATCTAGGACCAGTATAAAATAAGAGGTATTACTTTTGGAATGCCCTCCGTAGTGAAAATAAAAAATATACGCGAGCATATTATGTTAATGTGGGTGCCCGATGTACTATAATTGTTTATGTGACGTACAATTCTTTACTGGTTCAACGTAAAATATGCAAAAAGGTCAGTTGAAAGAATATTTATTTTAAAAAAAATCGTATTTCTACAGAACAGGATCAATATAAATACGAATATTTCTGATTGTGATCGACGAAGCAAAGCGTAGTTGGACAAGCTGTCGCCGAAAAGTTTATTTTCCTCTACTTAAGTTTAGGTTGATGAATGCTAACAGGACGCGATCATGCGTTCATAAGCGTTAATACGAAACTGACGGTACTATATGCTTCTTGAATACTGTAATACCATATATAAATGTTAAACACTTATATTTTGTTTCTTTTTAATAATCGATAGATCTACTGCGTTAGGTTTTACTGATATTTCAAATGATATTATATATATATATATATATATATATATATTTGAATTTGAAAAATGAACAAAATATACGTATTCGAATTTGAAAAACGAACATAATAGCCCGATGAATTTGTAAAAATGTTTTATGTCAAAATGATGATTTCATATAGTTACATTTTCTACTCATTTTGTTGCATTGAATAATCATCTCATAATACCTATGTATTGAACGGATACTATAATCCTTAGTTCACTGCAAGGTCAATACAAAACTTCAGCCAGATTAGTGCACTTGATTCCAGGAAAACCTTTAGAGTAAATGTGGTATTATGGTAATCAACTCCCATAAACACCTATTAACACGTAACTGTGCATCGAACGGATACCAAAGTACTTAGTTCACTGCAGCTTATAACAAAGATCGATACTCAATTTCAGCAAAATCAGCCCTGTAATTTCCGAGTAAGTTTTAAGAGTAAATGGGATATCTTCATGACCAATCCCTATGAATCTCTATTTATCTCTAACAAATACTATAATACTTCGTTCGCTGGACTTTATCATAACAAAAAGTTATAAAAGAAAAGTTCGCCAGATAAACCCAGCAATTTTTGAGAAAAAAATGTTTAATGGACAAACAGACTAGGAGAAATAAGATTTTCATATCTTATATTTTTTGTAAAATTTCTCTTCACATAAACGCACATATGGGACAAGAAGGAGAAAGAAGCAACCTTAGTAGAAGTTAGTGTCAACAATAATGTTGGGTTAAATATAGTTAAAAAGGAAAAAAGATAACGAAATACCAAGATCTTGTGTATGACATGAAAGGAAACTGGAATCTTAAGATTTCCAGCATTCCAGTTATTATAGAAACAGCTGGACTTATAAAAAAAAACGATTCAGAAAACTACCTGGAATATATACACGGTGAACCAAGTGCAAGAGAGATTCAAACAATTGCACCTAAGAGTAAAGTCAAGATCTTAAAAATATCTCCCCGTTGGAATATCTGAGTTGGCTTATGAATGTTTGGCATCCGTTAGGATGCTTCATTCCCAGTTTGACCAAACTGATAAAAAATAAAATAAAAGTAAGAAAAACAAAACGGATAGAAAAAAGAAGCTAGAATCTTAGGAAAAATCTCCTTCATTCCAGTAATAAAAGAAGCAACCGTACTTATCAAAAAAGAATTTCAAAAACTACCTATCGAAGGAACAATCAGAATTTTGCGAAGGATCTTAGTTGGAGTGACTGAAATAGTGGGTGAATATCCGGCATCCGTTAAAATGTCCCATTCTCATTAAAAAAAACAACCAAAAAAAAAAAAACAATTAGATAATTAAATTATGTATGTGTGTACGTATGCAATTGTTTAATTGTAACAAAGTTTTGTTCACCTTCTAAATCAGGGTCTTTTTCCTTATAATGAGAACCTACGCCAGAGAACCCCTCCCCTCCTCAGACATTTGTTCGAATGCAAATAGCCGTTCTACAATTACCTGCTGATTGTAACGCTCAGAAACTTGCCAACCAGATGACTAATACGGGGAGAAATGTGTCTTGCTTGAGACGTAAGTACACGCCGACCGGTAGGAAAGCCAAATCAGGACTGCGGTCATGTCAACACTAACTATTTGAGCAACAAAGGTATTTGCACCGTCCTATATATATATATATATATATATATATATATATACACACATATGTGTGTGTGCGTGTGATAGTGTGTGTGTAGGGGTGTGTGTGGTAGTGTGTGTAATAGTGTGTGTAGTAGTGTGTGCGTGTAGTAGTGTGTGAGTGTAGTAGCGTGTGTGTAGTAGTGTGTATGTGTGTGTGGTAGTAGTGTGTGTGGGGGTAGTGTGTGTGGGGGTAGTGTGTAGTATTGTGTGTGTGGTAGTGTGTGTGTGTGGTAGTGTGTGTGTGCTACTTTTAACAATTTTGCATTAATTTTCAACACGCTTAACATTTCTCCTGCCTTCAGGTGGGTTTCTCACAGGTATTAAGGGAAGCCTAAGCAGTGGGAACCCTTCTTTCATTCTGCTAGTCGGGATAGGGTTGGGATGGAACGGGAACTCACTATTGTCGCATTAGCCTATCCCTAGAATACATTCATTTTTGACAATCAGATTTGTATATGTTAAGATAAACCAAACATCATATTGTGTACTAATGAGTCAGCACTGACAAAGACCAGCAGTTACGCGAGCGTAAGGGTTAATGTAAATATCAGTTGAAGGATGAGACAATAGTATTAGAGGTTTGAAAAACAATTTTAAGATTGTCCTGATAATGACAGCTTCAAGGATTCTTGGAAAGGTTAAATAATATTTCGAAAGCCACGCATTTGAGGATCTTCGTTATTATTGCTAACGATGTCGAGTAGATCGGAAAAAAAAACTAAGCGATAATCATATGGAATAAAATTTGTTAATAAAAATAGGATAACCAAAGAAAACAGCTCGATAAGTAACGTAGTCTGGGAACCAACACGTTGCAGTTTTAGTCGCAAAGGAAATAGAGAGAAAAAAAAAACTAACTTACGTTTTCTTTGTAACAACGGCATTTATTTCCCCATTGTTACGGCCGTAACGTCAGCTACGTGATCTCGAACGTTATTCAGGTCTCTATTGTGATCGTTTTTATAGTCTTGTTTTTATTTGCCATTGACGTCATTTCGCATGCATTTGCATGCAAAGGCAGGAGCAAAAATACTTGCGTAACATAGCGCTGCCGCACTACAAGTATTGTTTACATTGGATTTGAAGACGGCCATGTTATATACTACAGGGAAGGAATTCCTTCGTAATGTGTTTCATAGACTAAGTTCATGTAAACAATTGTTTATGGTTATTCAGTGTTGTTTCAGATACACAACTGAAGAAAACAACGGTTGCTCCTACTACTTAGCTTGTTTATGAAACTAAACGACTGATGACAAGGAGAATATATGAAGCGTCTGTTTAAATAAATGACGTTAATAGAAGATTCTGTAAAGACATGGTGATGCGTTCGTTCAGTCTCGAAAGACAAAGCATATCCCCTGTAGGCGCAGCTGAGCATGTAATTGTGAGGAATGGTTTCTGTTTCGATCCAAACCCGAGTATTATTTAACTTACAATAACTGAACAGATTAGAAAAGACATAATACTCGCATGCATATGTTTCAGTTTCTTTTTTATTATTATTATTTAAGTTTTTTTTTTAAAGAAGTTAACGTTAGGTTTAATACCTACGGCATTTCTATGTATAATAAATAATAATTCTTCATTAATTAAAATATAATATTTATGAGTATTTTCCGACTGAGTAATGCCGGGCTGCCCACAATCACACGCACAGGGATAGTTACACTCTAAAGCTTACATCTGTTTCATTTCATTTAGTAAATGCCTTTATTTACTGGGAAAGCCGGCATATTAGCATACATTTGGCGACAAAATTCAAAGCCCACCTGAAGCAACAAGATCCTATTTTGTAAAACTACTAATAGGACGCGATACACGATAATCTTAGGGTGCTATGACCTACTAACTCACTTCGACATCTTAGGTTTAGTTGACGATAAGCAAACTCACAAGCTGAAGATCTTTTTGTATGTCACAGGCACCTGCCAACATACACAGAATGTGGGCAAATTAACTTCACGTAGTGCTGCTAGACGGGAATATTTAAGTCAGCGTTGTGTTTCATTTTCCCAGCTGAATGAGTGTTCACTTCCGCGCTAATACGATTTGAGATGTATAATTACCCTTTTCTAAATTCTGCCTCATATGCAAAATACGATCCATTATGTCTCGAAAACTTCCTGTTCTTGTTCTTCGCTGTTTAGAAGAGTACTTCGTCTAGATTTATAGGAATATATGCTGTCCCAATTTGCGTCATTTTTCTCCATTATACTCCTTTTCTTTCGACGGTTTCTGGACAGGGCTATATAGGGCAATCAGAATTGAGATTGATATTGAATCCACTAGTAGTCTATTTTCTCCAGGTTAGCCTTAAATTTCCCAATTTTTTTAAATCTCCAAACGAATGAAACTAGATCAACCGTTATGTTTGTGAAACAAAGTTTCTATTTGACGTTTTATAGCAACGAAAATAACAATTTGGAATTTTTCTGAATTTGTTGTCATGGGGATTGATTAATCGTATTATTTGGATTATCTGAACTGATTTCATCTTGGGCGTTATTATTCGGTTGATTTAATTTTAATTACTAAAGAACTTCTAAATAGTTATGTACGATACAATGAAAGCAGGCTATCCCAGTTTGCAATTACGTGCAGATTCTCGATTTTGACAGATCAACTCCAGAATTCGACAGATCAACTCCAGAATTCGACAGATCAACTCCAGAATTCGACAGATCAACTCCAGAATTCGACAGATCAACTCCACAATTCGACAGATCAACTCCACAATTCGACAGATCAACTCCACAATTCGACAGATCAACTCCACAATTCGACAGATCAACTCCACAATTCGACAGATCAACTCCACAATTCGACAGATCAACTCCACAATTCGACAGATCAACTCCACAATTCGACAGATCAACTCCAGAATTCGACAGATCAACTCCAGAATTCGACAGATCAACTCCAGAATTCGACAGATCAACTCCAGAATTCGACAGATCAACTCCAGAATTCGACAGATCAACTCCAGAATTCGACAGATCAACTCCAGAATTCGACAGATCAACTCCAGAATTCGACAGATCAACTCCAGAATTCGACAGATCAACTCCAGAATTCGACAGATCAACTCCAGAATTCGACAGATCAACTCCAGAATTCGACAGATCAACTCCAGAATTCGACAGATCAACTCCAGAATTCGACAGATCAACTCCAGAATTCGACAGATCAACTCCAGAATTCGACAGATCAACTCCAGAATTCGACAGATCAACTCCAGAATTCGACAGATCAACTCCAGAATTCGACAGATAAACTCCAGAATTCGACAGATAAACTCCAGAATTCGACAGATAAACTCCAGAATTCGACAGATAAACTCCAGAATTCGACAGATAAACTCCAGCGTTCCGCAAAATAAATATGAAAAAAGGTAAGAGGTTACATCGACCGAAACGTTGTGAAAATAACAGTCAAGTTGAGAATAACAGTTCAAAAAACATAAACAATATTAATTTAGAATATGTTGTCGAACATAAAGACATCTGGATTCTCGATGTGATGCAACAGTTAATAGAATAGTCAGTAAACATTATGTTTAGAATCCTTATTCTAATGTTGATCAAAAGTAATTGCATGACTTCGATATTAGAAACATTTTTAAAATGCTATTTTTCTTTAAATTGAACAGAAGATCGTGTTGCATTTATTATAATAACTATGAATCAAATTTAAATCACTAATAGATTAGACAGTCTTATGCATAGTAGTTATGACAAGCTAAAAACGTTTATTAACATATCTGATAAATACAGAATTGTGTCAGGAAACTAACCATTTTTTTCTTTTTCAGATTAGTGTAGACATGAACAGACTTGAAAGGAATACTTAATATAGGTGTAGGCAGTATTTCAGGAATAATGTACTTGCAATAACCCTTATCCCTGAGTGGCTTCCGGACCTTTATAAGTGGTGACCAGTCTGTAAAAAAAAAATAAAAATAAGACCCCTAAAACGAGAGAGAGAGAGAGAGGGGGATGGAGAGAAAGAGAGAGACAGAGGGAGAGAGAGACAGAGGGGGGTATTTGCGCGCATAAATAGTAAAGATCTGACTAGTCTACTTTCTGGCAGCAAATTCGAGTATTTCCAGTAAAAATATTACTCCTGAAATACGTGCAAAGATTAATGCTATGAAGGATCAATAAAATGAGTGTTAGAGCAATGGGTGTGGATTTAATTGTAAGAAAATCTTCAACGACGAATAATATTAATAAAAAGAACATATTCGACTTGTGTAACACTAACAGAATGGCACATTTAAGTCGGAAACTTTAAACTATTGCTCGTGATAATGGATTTTTTATATGAAGTTGTGGAATGAACCTAATAAAAACTAGTGTTGACTTCCAACGCGACATGGCAGCAGCAGGTGTGGCTGTTCACGATTCTACGGTTAGGCAACGGCTCTTTGAACTTGGAAGAAAGGACCGACAACCTTTGCTTAAATAACTTTTGACACCTGCAATAAAGACAAAAAGGCTGCAATGGGCACATGTACATGAGAATTGGCAAATAGACAAGTGGAGAAAAGTAATATTCTCATATGATCCATATTTATAAGTTCACTAGCCTAGGTGCCCGGCGTTGCCCGGATATTTGGAGGTGTATGTTGAGCAAAAAAAAAAAAAAAAAAGTGGTAGTAGACCCGCAGGCCCGAACTCATATATGGATCTTTGCTGTTGCGTCCATCGCTAAACCGGAAGGCGCGAAGGTTTAAATTAACGCTAGTCAATCAAAACGATGGGAATGACTTTCGAAAATATCGGCGAAGAAAAGCAACCCCTCCTTGTAGAAAATTGCCCAGTTGAGGGTGAAGGAATTAATGTTTTTTTTTAGTTCAATTTGCCGATATTTATTGTCTGAAGGGTTGAGCTTCAAAAGAAGATAAATCTTGTGAAAATTCGTCGAAATTTTTAGGCATACATACATACATTTAAACAGACAGGTGTAATTTATATTATAGATGGCCACGTCAATGTTAGTGAGAAGGTCCAAAGTGAACCTGCTCGAGCTAGACATATTAGGCAAGCACCAAAATCTCTCCCCAAAAAGAAATGTTTGTGTAGGTTTAGTGCTCCTAGTCTTGGAAGTCTCATACCTGTTACAGGACCAATGCATGGCAAACATATTAGAGACTCATTTGCCCTCTCGTTTTCAAAATCGTTTTCCAGATGATGAAATATGTAAGCAAGATCTTGTAACATGTCATACATAAAAAAAACTACAAAAACGTTTTGAAGAAGCTGAGGTTAGTTTTCTTGAGTAGACTGTAAACTCACTTGACTTAAATCCTATAGAGAATCTATGAAAGATAGTGATAGTTAAGCCCAGAAATTGTGACGGTTTAACCATAAAGAAGCGAATGGGAACAGTAAATCTTGCACCACGATGATGAGTTTAATAAAATATGCTCTAACCGGGTTGATTTAATGTCAGATCGCATTAAAATAAGCATAAATTCAAAGTACGGACACATTAAGTATTAGTATGTAATTCGTTTGTATTCATAAGTTGATTGGCAGCAATAAAATAGATTTCTCTATAACATTGTCTCGTGTTTTTTGTTTTTTTTTACGCATCAAGTTGTTAGCACAATTCTGTAACGTTTTAAGTTATCGCTAGCGTCTATCTGATATATCGTTAAAATCGCTTCCAAATAACTTCAAGAACCCGAAATGTGTAGACTATTTCAAATTGGTATCTAAATTCATGTTTAACATAACAAACATTGGATGTATATTCATTTAAGCGAGGCTTCCACTAGTTATGGGACGATTACAATATTTTCCAGATTCCGATACAATTAGCGATTCTATTTAAAATTTACGATTCCAATATAATTACCGAGTCCGATTCTTTTGAACAATTAAATGTTTAGCCATAAATGTTTTCTTTTTTTTGGGGGGGAAGGGATCAAATTACCCTAAATACATGTGTAATATATACATATACTTTTTGGTAACGTGAAAATACACTTGTGGGCGGGGTGGTACTATAGGTTTTAGTCATAATAGTAGTCCAAATACATAAATATTCGATCATAAGTGTCAGTAATAGAACATTACGTCTTAACCAAAGACAAAAAAAAGCAATCAAAAGAATCGTTTTTAATATCGGAAATTAAGCTAAATATTTTTCGATTCCGATACCTCCAAAGTTCCGATTTTTTTCTATTCCTAATACTGATTAAAAGTCCCAACACTAGCTTCTAAATGTTTTCCTCTTCGCACCATACTATTTTCAACTAAATAGAACCCATATTTTGACTACTAGCAACTGTGTTCCAAAGTTTTTAATGATTGGTTAATCAGTTTAAGACTGAATCCTTTACGTACACAGAGAAACATACAAACCATACATTACACACGCATACACTTATATATATATATATGTGTGTGTGTGTGTGTGTAAAGTTAGTGAGCTCACCCATATAAAAATATACATAAGTAGATTAGCAACAATCCTCAATATATATTATTATTAGTGAGAGGAATATGTAGTTGGATTAATCAATGACGTTCGTTTTAAATGCGAGCCAAGTTTTATCCAATAAACACCCTGTTTTAATAAAGTGCTTAAACAATCCCAGCTGTTATGTTTTTTTCTTTCTTCTTAGAACTTCTGGTTTTATTATTCATTCGTTTCAAACCTAAATGAAACAATGTCCTGTAATCGCTTACATTTTTGTCGTTGTGAATAAGAATTCTCACGCGAAAACTTACGTTTCCGTTTGTTTCTTTAGGGGAACAGATTGTAAAGAAACAATGTTGAAAAGCATTCGAATACTTGTTGCTGTGAACTGTGTAAATCTTTTCTTCGTAATCATGTTTTGTTCTTTTCTAGTTTTTGTTTCATTTTGTTATTATAGGTTGATACAAAGCTGTATTCAACGTCCGCTGCATATAAAGGTTTGGCTTATATAAGTCTAAAGTTTCGTTCAACAACCATAAGGTGATACATCTGGTGCCAAAAATGTTCTGTTGTGCGAATTAATTTTACTCGTTCAACGACAAGTAGTCTTCTCGCACATTATATAAGCCTGACGAATCCTAGAGTGGATGAAACGCCGAATATTCAGTGTAGTTTAATCGCCATATATATTTTATAAATTACTAACTAGCTCTACCTACGTATTGAGCACTTTTGAAGTAAATACTTAAAGGTTACGCATAAATCTATACTTTCGTATATTAATTTTATGTGAGTAAATGAAGTAGTTATATAATTCAAGGTCGCCTGGCGAAGTCTCATTGACTAAAACAGATGGCTGTTTGTAGCAACCAAATGTAATTTTACCCTCGAATAAATTATATATATATATAAACCCGACGAACCCTAGTGTGGATGAAACGCGGAATATTCTGTTTAGCTTAATTGCCATATATATTTTTCTAACTTACTATATATATATATATATATATATATATATATGAGAACAAAGAATTAATAAATTTATTATAAGCTCTATTTTCTATTTGGTTTTATTGAGATTTTACATCTGGTAAGGATTACTTTATAAAAATTAAGTTAAGTCTTTACTATTTATAATATATTTTAAGGTTACTATTTTGGATTATCTTTGTAAACTTAATTATACTTTTTATTTCATTCTATTATATACTAGCATGGGTGCCCGGTGTTGCCCGGGTGTTTGGAGGTGTATGCTGAGCAAAACAAAAAAAAGGTCAATTTTTTTAACTTTGACCCCAATTATGACCCCTTAAAAATATATTTTTAGGGCTCAAATAAAGTTATTAAGTTAGATCCCTGTCCAAGGAACCTATATCTAAAATTTCACGTGTTTAGACCCAAAATTGTAGAAGGAGTTTGGTAGAGTTCTCCAATGTCAAATCGTTTAACTGACCCCTTAATCGCCAAATTTCTGTCCGAAAACCAATCACATCGATTTTCCAAATCTCAGTACCCTGTATATCAAATTTCGAATCTGTAGGCTTAAAATTGACAGAGTTATTGCGTAGGGAAATATACACACACCCTATCACTTATATATATATATATATATATATATATATATATATATATACATACATACATACTAGCATGGGCGCCCCGCGTTGCCCGGGTGTTTGGATGCGTATGTTGAGCAAAAATAAAGAAATAAGTGGTAGTAGGAAGGCAGGCTCGAACCCGTACCACAAAGGAGGAAAAAAACGGGGTAAAACCTAACGTTTATGCTGTAACGACCACCGCCAAACCGGAAGAGACATTTTTTTAAAATTAAGGCTAGACAATCTAAAGGAGAGGATAACTTTCAAAAATATCGGAGAAAAAAGTGCCCCCCCTGTAGAAAATGCCTAGTTGAAGGGGAAGATATTAGTTTTTTTAGTCATTTTTTTAATATTTTTCGTATGAAAGGTCGGACTTTAAAACGATACTGATCTTGGTAAAATCCGTCGCCTCTATTGAAAGTTTAAGGCAGACATACAAATAGACATACATACATTAATATATTGGTAACTAAAAATTTTCTACCCAAAACTGATAAAAAAGCTTGCCCTATCGCTTAATACCCTTTATGTAGAATTTTAAATATTTTGACCAGAAGTTGTCTGAGTAATTTGGAGACCGTAGAGGTCAATTTTTTTTTAAACTTTGACCCCTATTATGATCCCTTAAAATTTATTGTTTTGAGCTCAAATTAAGTTATTAAGTTAGATCCATGTCCAAGGAACCTATATCTAAAATTTCAAGTGCGTAGACCCAAAATTGTCGGAGGCATTTGGTAGAGTTCTCCAAGGTCAAATCGTTGAATTAAGACCCCCTTAATCGCCAAATGTCTGGCCAAAAACCGATCACATCGATTTTTCCAAATCTCAGTATCCTGTATATCAAATTTCGAATCTGTAGGCTTAAAATTGACATAGTTATTGCGTAGGGAAATGTACACAGACACGTTCACTTTTATAGATATATAGATATATATAATTTTCCCCAAACCTGTAGATGCATGCGCATTAATGCCTACTGGAGAGAACTTGAATACCTACAAGATACTATCCTCTAATGTTTAAGGTCTCTCCGTATAAGGGTTTATCAGAACAACCTGGCATGAAGATAGTTTTTTCCTGAAAAATAAACCCTTACCAAATATTCAAAATCACATAGTATTCGCTGCTCACACAATCTTTCTACAGCTAATCAATATTTTTTATTTATTTATTTTTTTTATTACATTTTCACTCCAAACAAGGCACATTGCCACTTTGGTGTAGGGGGCTACAATTAGGGGCAGCAACTACTGGGGCACTATGTTGGGATTTGGGCAGCAACTTGCACTTGAACTTCTGCATGTCAGTACAGTTAGGGAAGCAAGAACCTGGAATGGAATTCCAGAGTCTAGCGGTTCTGGGGAAGAAACTACTGGAGTAGAAAGATATTTTACATCTAGGGATCTCTGTGTGGGGGTAGGATTTTGCTGCCTTTAGCTGCGAGAAATTGTGCACCTTCTTCAAGTGATATTAATTCAAGTAATACCACAAAGCTGGATACTCCACCAGACTAGATAATTCTTGTCCTGGAATCCACTAAGATCAAAACAAAAAGATATACTACGACATATGAATATGGTTAATTGGGGAGAGGAAAAGTGCATTCTAAATTTCTTAACTAACACAGCGTTTGAAAAATAAAGAACTTTAATGGAACATTCGAATATCTATGTATCTTGTATAGAGTTCAAGTGCCTAGCCCAAGGCTGTGGGTCCCTTGATTTGAGAAATTCTGACTGAAGCTAAATAAACAAAAGAAACTGTACAGATTAAGATCCCACGGGAAGCATCACTAAAATAATATAGAAATAGAATAAAACAATGCCAAGTATCGATGGAAAGCTATGTGACTAAATATCGGTTTTCTTTACTTGCTTACATTCAGTCTTTTTGCATTCTTGGTTTCTTTTATGATACGACTCAATTAAATTCTGTATGTTAAGTATGTGGCAACCTTTAATCAAGCAAATCTAAATTGTACATGTTCACAATGTTTCGGATGAGATATATCATAAGTAGTGGGTCTTAATTAACTATGATGGTTCGTCTTCAAATGTATTACGATCTAGTTTAGCAAGTATTTAATTCAATGCTGGATAAAAAAAGGGATGGACCAAAAATTCCAACTTTACATGCATAATAAATATATATGAGAACGCTGTTGCAATGTAGGATATGGAGAATTTGAAGTGATGTGAAATGTTATCAAAAACTTACATGCGTCATATCACTGCAAAACTTCGGTATTTCTACGCTCTTTTTATACACTTCCATATTGTTTTATCAGCAATGCTTCAAGCAAACGACTTTATATAGATACTAGCCTGTGTGCCCGGCATGGTCCGTGTGTTTGGAGGTGTGATTGAGCAAAAAGTCAAGTAGTAGTAGACCAACAGGTTTGAACCAGTACCGCGAAGGAGGAAAAGAACGTGAAAATAAAAAACGTGACGTGTTTGCCGTTGTATCTAACGCTAAACCGGAAGTGGCGAAGGTTTTAATTAAGCCTAGTCAATCGGAAAGAGGGGGTGACTTTCGAAAATATCGGCGAAAAAAAAAAGCAATCCCTCCTTGTAGAAAAGTGCCTCGTCGAGGATGAAGGAAGTAATATTTTTGGCCGGTTTTCGATATTTGTCGTCCAAAGAATGTAGCTTCAAAACGATATAAATCTCGTAAACATCCGGCACCTCTGTCAAAAGTTTTAGGCATACATACAAACATACAGGTGATATAATATATATATATATATAATACACACACAAAAGTGTATATATATATATATATTATATATATATAATACACACACAAAAGTGTATACATATTATATATATATATATATATATATATATATATATATATATATACATACACAAGATAGCTATACGCATATTGCGTGTATGTGAGTATCTGCGTTTGCATTTTACCTAATATTTTACTGGAAAAAATGCAGGAAATTGTTTGATAATTATTGTAGTGTAGTGTGATTTGTGGACACGTTCTATGCAGTTGGAACAGCATATTTCATGATGAGATTGCGCTGGAAAAAGCCAAGTGACAGCGACAAGTTATATATATATATATATATATAAATATATATCTCTCCGTGTGTGTATGGGGGGCTTATGAACTAATATATGTCAGATGACCCCATTTCTGTCAACGCATTTGCTAAAATATTTAGCTACATAAAGTAAACGGATCCTACGTGACTGTTTTGTGAATAAATATTTGATGATGCAGGTGTTTTCAAGAATTTATGTGAAGGGAGGCGGGATAAACCAACAGATGGTTACAGTAAAGGAATTAATTACGAGGGGTTTTCCAAAAGTAATGCACCTACTTTTGTATTCCGCCCGGATAGATCAGATATAAGTGCAAATTGCATTGTTATAATGACTTAATGCATTCATGATCAAAAACATTCATCACTCTCTTGCCGATATTGACGATGTGAGACCCTTGGAAAACAACTCCTGTCATTAACGTACATCAATAGCAAAAATGTATCAGTATATTTATGGCAAAATTAGAAAATTAGAAATGGTGGTCACGATGTAGAAAAATACATCTTGTAGCACAAACACTCACTCGTTTTAATGGTATCATGCCTGTCTCCGGAGCTCTTCAACTTTTCGAGTTTATATGAGGTTTTACTTTTGAAATTACAGTCGTATTTCAAAGTGCGCTCCAGGCGTCCAGGCACAGCCATTTTTCGTCTTTCTAGGTCAGAGCTAAAAATACAAGGTTTTTCTTTTTAAACTACCTTTGTATTAAGAGGGGTGATTTTAATTTAAGGAGGCCTTAGTCTACGGTAAAAGGTGCTCTATGATTATCTCCCATATTTTCTGGCAAGAAAGCTTCACAATTTTATTTATTATTGTAGTATTGTAGTTATTTCTGCGTTCAAATGTTTTCTCCAACTCTTAAAATACCATTGCACAGATCCTTTATCTATATAAATAACACAGTAGACGTATGTGTGTGTGTTTGTAAATATTAACTCGGGCACAATTTGTAATTAGATGGATAAGGTTAGAGGGAATCATTTAGGTGATTGGAAACGTGTTTACGAGCCTTTTTTTAATCCATACGATCAGTATTAAGCGAAAAGAAAAAATATATTTTACTCCATCTAAATCTTCTTATATGATTACTGATAGATTCATAATCAGTCTTTTTCATGTATCTCGTCAGTTGGAGCAAGTACTCTTCAGATGGGTGTCTGCAGTGAAGGATGATATTTGCCAATATAAGATAATCAGCATGTTCGAATGGGGTAAAAGCATCCATCGCACACGCTTCCAATAAAATAATTAAGACTATATCGAAGAGTAAGACCTGCTTATCCTCTCAGTTTGTGAGCGAGGTTCGGAAAACTAACAGTTTATGATAGGTGATGAGATACAGAAAAACTATAAATGCTGCTATCATTTGCATCCGTATTTCTTTAGGAACAAATCACAGTAGTGGATATTAAAATCACGGAATATATGTGTTTAGGCGCGTGTATCTAAAGAGAGTGCTGCGTCCATTCTCTTAGAGGTGTGGCCGAACAGGGTATAGTCCCTTGTTGAAGGAGAACTGTATAGGAAAGAAAAATACCTACCGATGTTTAATGTTACTTGAAAGCACATGAATGTGTGATCATCAGATTCTCAATTATGCTTTATAGTGACAGGCACAAGGTTTGGAATATAGAGATAAGTGTTTACATATGTCTGTCGGAGTCCCGATAATTATTTTTACGAAAAAGTAGGAGATATCCAATCATATTAAAGCGATTAGATGGGATGGAGGTGTAAGTTAGTTTTAACCTAGAACAAAAATTTTCAGAGAGTTTTCTAGGAAAAAATGAGTTTACATAGTCTAGACTAGTTTTAAGCCCTCGGTTATTTATGAAACCGAAAGTTAAGGGAGGCGGAACATTGATTTTGCTTTGGTGGGTGCCTTGTTTGATTGTATACTTGTTGTGGATGTCATTTAATGGTTTCAGTTTTAGGGTACAGTTCGTTAGGCAAAATAGGTGTTTATCTAAGGACAACATGAATACACAAGAAGAAATCAGCCGAGTCTTCATCTATCAGGTCGTCGCCTTCAGAAGGCCCACCGGCGATAAATACTGCATCTCATGTGCAGCATCTTAATACACTTACCCGTGGTAACTGAAGATATGGAGTACGAGACTCAAGGTCGATGTGTTGGTTGAAAAATTGAACTCATGAGTCTATTTAACAAAATACGCCTCTCTCTCTCCCTCACTCTCATACACATGTCTATATATGTATGTATATGTATGTATTACGACATAATCACGTTGACACACCGGTTTTCCTCAGATCAATAAAGTTCCTATTTACAATGTCTCCCCACTGGGCAGAGTAAGACACCAGGGTCATTTTTTAAGGTGGAAAAAAAAGGAACAAAAATTTAAATTGTCTCAGTCGTGAAAGATTTCTCTTCCACTGACAGAGAACAGGAACTGGAAGTGCAGCATCTGAAGAACGGATACTACACTTTGAGGTATTTATTTGCTCCCCCACCGAGCAAATTAGGCACAAGGCCGATTTTTAATGTGAGGAGTGAAGGGGAAATGGGGACCAACTCCCCGGGGAGTAGGGGAGCTGGATAGTGACAATTGGTATGAAGGGTTGCCCCTACATTGACCAAGGTCTTATATGTGGGGTTGCCCCCACATAAGGTCTTTGTTTGCAGTATCTACCGAAACAGATGGTATTTATTTGCTCCCCCACCGAGCAAATTAGGCACAAGGCCGATTTTTAATGTGAGGAGTGAAGGGAGGGAGAAGGGAAAAAGGGGACCAGCTCCCGAGAGGTGAGAAATGGGAGCTGGTTAATGGTCAGGCATGTGGGGTTGCCCCCACATCTGGTCTTTGCTAGTCATAGCTAGTCATAGCTTGCAGTATCTGCCGGAACAGATGGTATTTATTTGCTCCCCCACTGAGCAAATTAGGCACAAGGCCGTTTTTAATGTGAGGTAAAAACCAGCTCCCCTAAAAGTAGGCAAAAAGGGGACACTCTGGTTACCAAAAATAATAATTGTCCCAGTATAGAGGGTTTCCCCTCCATTGACTGGTACAAATTATCTTAAGTGCAGCATCTGCCGGAACAGATGGTATTTATTTGCTCCCCCACTGAGCAAATTAGGCACAAGGCCGTTTTTAATGTGAGGTAAAAACCAGCTCCCCTAAAAGGGGTCACTCTGGTTACCAAAAATAATAATTGTCCCAGTATAGAGGGTTTCCCCTCCATTGACTGGTACAAATTATCTTAAGTGCAGTATCTGCCGGAACAGATACTACACTTTGATCTGGACCCGAAGGCCAAAGCGACGTAAAGCCTGACTAGTACCAGATGTCTAACCATTTGAGGAATTCTGGGCGCTGTATGTGCTCTCTGCTTACCTCGGCATTGTTTCCAGTTGTCTTGAACCTCCGCTTGTCATTGGTATTTTACAACGCCGACTCAGGAAAGGCGTGGTAGATTTCACAACTCTTGCCGCAAAAAAAACTTTCGCGCGCAGACATCTTTACAGTAGGTATCTATCGTCTGGCAAGAAGAAAGCTACCATATCGGTGGATTAGATATTTTACTGCTGAACTTATTTGGAAGTAAACGGCCGTTTGAATTTCTAATCTTGGAGGATATACTTCCTACGGCCTCCCATTCTACTGAATAATAAATGACGATTCGGCTTATTGCGCATGGCTCAATATTCGTGTGTGGGTGAGAGAGAGTGCTTTATCTTTTTTAATCTTATCAAAAAAAATGACCGGTTGGAAACAGAAATGCATTAGGTTAATGCAAATCTTAACCAAGAAGGCCGGATCCAAACTTTAAGACTGAATATTGTTTACCATCAGCATTTCGTTACGAGTGTGAGTGAGAGAGCCAACAACCACAGCTAAACTCTAGTCATTCAAGGAGTACGAGTTTCAAGACCGTTGCCAATTAACGCAATGCCATTACGTCACGTGTGTGTATGCGCGTGTTGTCACATGAAATTTGTACATTGAGGAAACCCACAAAGAAAGAACAATAAAACATATGTGACCAAAGAAATCTAAAGAAAATAATAAAAGACTCACCCCTTCGACGCGATGACACGTGGTAGACTTTATTCAAAATGTAAATTTCCAGTTTGTTCATGGATTCATTGTAAAATCCAAATAACTGCAGAAGAAAAAGGACAGAAATTAAAAAAAAAATTTCATTGATATTAAAAAGAAACTGACAAAGAATGTTAACAGTCGAGAAATCAAAAACAAAATGCACAGCATTAAATAGGATTTTTTTTTATCGTCCTGCATAGTTTGAAACTTATGATTTTTTTGTTGGAGTTTTATTGGGTTTTTTTTTTCAATTTCAGTATTTGTTTGTTGTTTTCTCTTGGCCGAATTTGCTCTTTAAAAGTGGCGCCAATTCCATTGTGGGAAGTGGATATTGGCAATTTTGGTGCTGAAAAGATTTTAGAATAGGCTAAGGAATATTAACCTGAAGTCTGGTGACGATTTTAACTTTGAATCGCCGAAGAGTATTATTATTATTAGTAGTAGTAGTTTCTTTATCTTTTAAACATTAACTAAAAGAAAAACATTTGAAACCAAAAACAAGTTAACAATTGCAGAAAATCTCAACCATGCAGGTCGATAGTAAATCAATGTTTTTTTTATGTCTGATACAGCGTACAATATATATATATATATATATATATATATATATATATAATAAAATCCACAATAGTTTCTGCAATCCGATTATATTTGCTACAAATAAATTCCAATTTGTGTTTCAGTTGTCGCCTGAGTTGTAGTCAGAAATGCTTAATAAAATTTATTTTAATGCGAAGTCACTTTGATGATAGTCTCATCAGTTAGGTGGCATCACTCAACGGACATTAATCTCTTTTGGCACCTGAATATATGGATGTCGGTTTATTAAAAAATAAAATGTATTTTCTCGAAACTCAGTCCGAAGTGCTGAATATACCAGATGCAATCGATTCTTCAGAAAATGTTTTCCTAGTGTGAATATCACAAAAAGACAATATGAAAAAATCGACTAAATAATCTGTTTCATTCGGTAGCTTTAGAACCGTAATTACTGCATTTCTAGTATTTTAATGAAACCGGACCTAACAATAAAAAACTGAAACTAATGTACAGCTACGATTGTGTCTATATATATAAGCCGATGCGTTTACTTACCTTTAACTCAAAGATCATTCGACGTAGAATCAAAAACGTTTGTAGCATTCATGAAAAACATTATCAAATAATACCGAAAACATAAAATAAGGATATAATTAACGCAAAGCTTATTGTTATTATTAATATTGTTTAAATGTGTGTGTGTGTGTGTATTGAATGAAAATGAGGAATAAAAGCCAGCGTCTAATCGATATTTTATTTTCGGGCAAGATTCATTTATATTCGAAATTTTATGGCATTAGGAGGCATTTCCCACCATTTTATCGTCTTTTATATGTCTTGATCTGATTATATTATAAAGTTATATGTAACTTTTATTAATCACATTTTATTTAATATACTTAATTGCTAATCTTAAGAGTGTTGAGCTTTTAAAACAAGATGAATTTGATGTTTTTTAAACTTATTATTCTTTAACTTTATATCATTCAAACACAGTTTGAATATGTTTTCAAGCGGCAGTTTTAGTCATTTAGAACTGCTTTCTCCACTGCTCACTCATTTTTCCACGAAATTTCAAACAAGTATTACTTTATAGATCATCTTCCCAGCTATATTGTGAATAAAAAATTCACATTTTCGTTCAGTAAAACAAAAGTTATGAATTTTCTGGTGTGCAAAATCGTAAAAATATGTAAGCCCGTGAGCGACGCTTTCTATGACTGGTTTCCATAGCAACATCATCGCTTTAGCGACTACTGTCGCGAAAAGAGAAGTAACTTCGTGAAACGGACAGAAAACAAAGCATGAAAAGGAGATAATTGGGGGTATTTATTAAAAGCAGACGAGTGCCGTACATCGTTATTATATATGTGTATGTTATGTTTATGGAGGCAAAAAAAAAATAAAAATAAGACCGAAATTAGACACAGTACAAGTGAATTTATTGGAAACCAGCATAAATTATGGATTATAGAAAAATGCGAGCATGAAAAGTAATATGGTTAAGCTTAAACATGGAAAAGTAAAAGACTAGTTGTTAAAACTGGAAAAGAAAAGGACAATATATTCTAGAAAAAATACAATAAATTCATAACTTAAAATATTGCACCATTAAGAATTTTTTAAATTCAATTTATTTCAATTTATAACATTTATATAATCAATTCTTAATGCTGCAATATTTTAAGTTATAAATTTATTATATTTTTAACTAGAATATCTTGTCCTTTTCTTTTCCAGTTTTAACAACTAGTCCTTTATTTTTCCATGTTTAAGCTTAACCATATTACTTTGCATGCTCGCATTTTTCAATGATATATATATATATATATATATATATATATATATATATATATGTGTGTGTGTGTGTAATATTTGCGGGCATATTATTTATAACCGCATTTTCCTTACAGGGAACAAAGATTTATTACGTTAATCAAAAATAATTTTATTTATACTCAGAGCAAACACTTGTTTCGGTCAAAACTACTATATACGAAGTCCACTA
The DNA here is from genome assembly GCF_053919585.1 of Euprymna scolopes. NCBI lineage: Eukaryota > Metazoa > Mollusca > Cephalopoda > Sepiida > Sepiolidae > Euprymna > Euprymna scolopes. Next base: position 53,952,091 of record NC_136514.1, on the reverse strand, counting down.
TGTGTGTGTTTAACATTTAGAAGAGACTATCGTTAATGCTTAGATATACACACAAAAAATAAATAAATAAACGAAAAGACTACTTCTACTGGAAGTAGTTACGTTGCAATCCGTCGCTTAATTTAGTCCTACAAATCTATTTTCATGGACCGTAATGCCTTATTAGCATATCCCACGTACAAAATATATCGTCAAGTTCTATTAGGCTAACGGAAAAATTAGCACATATACAGGCTGGTCCGCTTAAAAGTATCTCAGCAAATGAAGTAGAGAGGAGAAACATTATTTTTAAATTACCAGTAGTGTTATATAGAAGATGCTGGAAGTTTTTCCCGTTTAAATCTATGCATTTCTGGGCACGAATCACATGAGGACAAGTCCAGAGAACGTAGTGGCCATAACCCTTTGCTTATTGTTCTCTCTTTGTAAACATGTCATGCACTCGTGACAGATCTGCGAGACATGTAGCGCCATCTTGTTGGAACAAATTGCATTTGGTCTTGTGGCGTCATTTTATCGTAAAATTGTTCCAAGTTTAATTGATCAGAGAAAGATTAGATCCATTGGGCTACTTTTAAGTTTGAGTGTTTTGATTACGTGAAGTACGCCATCATATTTGCAATCAATGTGTATCTAGAGAATCCCAGCGTTTACGGGGTTTGTTCCGAGTATTCACAAAAAAAAAAAAAAAAAGATATCTATATAGCCTGGGAACATTAGCTTGAATCGAGAGCGAAAAACAATTATGAATATATATATATATATATATACACACTGAGGTTATATATATATAAGTTATATATATATATAATATATAAGTCATATATATATATATAAGGTATATATATATATAACATATATTACATATATATATATATATAAGTTATATATACATATAAGTTATAGATTTATATGTAATATACCGATTTCGTGTAATTCAGTAAATTTTCATATACCAATAGGTTTTAAGCCAAAAATGGTTGACTTAAGGATTAAGCTACAAAATTATCACATTTCATAATTGAGCATTAATATACTGTGTAACCAAAACCAAGGTAAATGTTTCTCGCATGCTTTTCCCGTTAGGGATATCCCCGCTCCCCCGCCTTTTTTTCTTTCCATTAAAAAATGGTGTATTGCCTAAAGTGTGTTTATTCATAAAGTCTGAAGAAATGCTGGTTTTGGAAAATTGTCAAACGATATAATGCTTTAAATTGTCGAACTAGACATTGAAACAATTGTAACGTAAAATGAAATACACTTTATTGCCATCAACGCCTTGTCTTGAAGTCTTGATTTAGCACGCACAGTATATAACTATATAGAACAATTAAACAACCCGGATTTAAGCGTGACAGAAAACAACACACACGCTATCCTATTAATATATAGATAATTTTTTGACAAATATGATTTCTCATCTCCTTGAAAAGAAAAACGCGATTTAAGATTTAGAAGTATTAGTAGGTCTATGTTGGCACTATTTAGCTATATAATGGGACTTTGTGTTTTCAGTTCAAACAGAAAATGATATTTGTAATGTTCATGTGTTACATTTTCAGATTGTGGACTTAATATAGCAAGTTTGTGGATACTGTATTTCTTTCACTAACACCATTAGGAAAAGTATGAATTTACATATTATTCCTTTACTTATATATTGAATAGTGTAATGTACCTTCTCAAATATTGTTTGTACACGTAAGCTAGGAGAAGGGAAACTCTGCAGTCGTTCTTTTTTTCTCCTTATCTGGACGTGTCATTGCCAATATCGCTTCAGTAGACGTGAAATGTATGCTTGCTCAATCCTTGGTTACTATACATTCTCTGCACAGTCTGCCTTACCGTGTACGTCCATTGTTTCTTGAGACTGAAAGCAGGCCTATAGCCATTGTTTCTTGAGACTGAAAGCAGGCCTATAGCCATTGTTTCTTGAGACTGAAAGCAGTTCTATATCCATTGTTTTGTATCATAACCGATATACCACATATGGCTTCTTTCAAGCTATGGAATGCCAAGGAGAGAAACCTTTGTTGCCGAACAGCGCTAAGACATAGACGCGAATATGTAATAGATAAGAATCCTGCTGACATTTCATTTCTTTTCGCTCGGCAATTGTATTTTGATTGACTTAAGCGAAATTAGCAAGATATCCCTTTCACAGACTTGATTTATTACAACTTCGATACACATCTACATACTAGTTATTCGTTTATTTCGTAGGCGCGTTCACTGATCTATAAGAAATAATCCGTCGGCCAATGTGTACGCTGGTGTATTATGTTCCAAGTTTCAAATTACATTCTCATGAGGTGACGCGCTCGAGTTTAGTGAAAGGTGTATGATAGTTCATGGCAAAAAGTTTAAACGTATACAACGAAGAACTTACTTAAATGGTGTATAATTTTATTTTCTATCGATCTGTATACTTTTGAAACTTTTGAAACTATTTGAAAATTTTGTTCTTTAACAAACTTTTATAGCTGTTTTTTATTTAGCCGATTTCTCCAGAAGTTGGGAGTTTATTTTTATCATTTGATCAGTAATTTAAAGCTTTAAAATCATTTTGATTTTTCGTTTAATAACAGTTACGTGGAAAATTTTCCCCCTCTTTTTTTCTTTTTTTTTTTTTTTGAAGTATACAACTTCGAAATCTACTAGGCGACATTTGTGTTATCCTCCTTACTACCTCTTTCTTTGCGAGTCTGTCATTATAGATATTTTTGTTGCCGGGTCTCGACTGAGCTTCAATTTATGCTCCTACTGTAAAACGTTTCCTCTCGCTACAACCACTGTCGGCAAGTTCCCCTAAAACTAAACGAAAATCATATGAGCACGTTTGTTTCCTACAACTATCCTCTTGTGGGATGCTTCCTAGTTGAATATAAAATGGTCGATTTCAAATTAAACTTGGTCCTGTTGAGACTACATGACACGCGTTAACCCTTATCCTCGAATATACTTCGGACCTAGATACACGATGATTTTTTTTTTTTTTGTAAAAACCAAGGTTCGCCAACATTTGTTTCAAAATACAATTTGAAGTGTTTTTACAAAGGTGTAGGATAGCTTATTGAAGAAGTGTGAGGAAAATAAATATACAACTAAACTTAAATGATAGAAAATAATATTTTCTATCGACCTGTATAGTTTTAAACTTTGGAAATTTAGTTTTGCTGCTTAAACTTTTTTTTAAAGAGATTTCATTAAAGATTGATATCTATTTTTATGATTTGCTGACTAATTCCAGACTTGAAATTAGCTTTAATCGTTTAATAACAGCTTTATACTTATTTTTCGCTTCTTTTTTCTTTCTTAACTATACTCTTCTTTCTTATAGAAAATTCGGTGGGAGTCTAATCTATCGTTTTTTTTTCATGACTAGTATTCGACCGAGCTACAATCTATGCTCCCGCAAAACACTAACACCCAACACTAATTCAACTACAACCATTGTCTACTCTATGCCTAAAATTAAACAAAAATTACATGAACAATGTTTCTTTTCTAGATCTGGCAGCCTGTGGAAAACAGTACCGCGGATCTGGTTCCAAGCTGACTATAATAGGGTCGCTTTCAGATAAAATGTAAGCAAGTTCTTATTGACTGTCCCTTGTAAATAATCAATTGTTATGTAGAGGGGGTTTCATTGAGAGAGTTTTATTAAAAGATGAGTCTTAGAGAGAGATGCTTAGAAGGAGTCTTATTACAGTGAGGGATGTTGAAAGACTCAGAGAGATATTGTGTTGTAAGAGAGACTTAGAGAGATATTGTTCATGTCAGGAGAGATTCTTATATATTAAATGTTCATTCCTTAATTGTGTTGAATGGAAGAAGAAGAAGAAGAAGAAGAAGAAGAAGAAAGCTCTTTGAGTGAGGACATAGTGTTCAGACAGTTCAGACATGATGATGTTGAGACGTGTATGTAAAAACATATAACACAAATATATAATACAATTGGACTTTACCTTTGTATAAGAAACATAAGACACAAGACGAGCTTTACAAAAAAACACTTGATGGTTTATTCTTCACACGGCCGTGATTCCATCATCAAGAATTCAAAGTCTCACATTTTTTTTTCTTGAAGTGACGTCTCGCTTCTAGACGTCGGACTGTCCCTCTCCGAGTTTTCTCACTGACTCTAACTAAAGTTTTTCTCTATTCCTAGAACTTTCTATTTTCCGTGACGTCATACACATGTTAAAACGTGTTCTTCTTTCACGTGTCCTGGACATACGTGTCCAAAACTTTTCCTATTTCTCAGTAACCTATTTATCCAATATGTTAAACGCATTATCTTATAAGCTGCATTCTTTCAATTTAAAATTTCATAATAAACTTGACAGCTCACATTCTTTCCTTGAAATATTTTATCTATATGCTAAACAAGTTTGTTTTACATTTTTACATTCTCACACGTAATCTATTTCTAAACCCAGATTACGAGGTTCGAATTTGTCTATTGCTATTTCATTTTCATTTTAAACTAAATTCTCCATTTTTATACTTACATGAAAAGGGGACAGCCCTTATCATGTAACACAATTTCTACCAAACTTCCATTACCGAACGTCATGTTTTCTCTTAACGACAACGTGACACTCATTAACACTTAACCTCGAATGGCAGTCGGACCTTTATAAGTGATGAACTTCTCGTATAAGAAAATAATCGAGAGTCCAAAAACACTCGTCCAGCTACAACCACTATTAACAATTTTCCCCACTATCTGCGCCTAATTCTAAACGCAGATTCCATGAACAAAGCTTTTTTAATATATAAAACTGCCTGTATGCGGAACACGGTTCCATTGGCAATGCTTCACAGCCGATTAAAATATGGAAGCCTTTAAGTTTAATGTAAACAAATTCTTGCTTAGCCATTCCCTTAAATAATCCAAATTCTACCCAATCTACACTATTAACAATTACTAGACTACCACCTTGCATTCATTAACCATTACTCTCGAGTGACTGCCTTGTAAAAGAATGTACGCTGGTGTACCGTGTTTAAAGTTGATAATATGTCTCGCTCAAGTCTGAACAAAAGTGTAGGATAGTTCATAAAAAAGGAGAGAGTAAATGTAAATATACAGCAAATAATTGTCACCAATGATTGAAAATTTACTCATTTTTTTATCGACCTGTAGAATTTTAAACTTTTGTAACTGTCTGTTTTTGCTATTTGAAGATGTGTTGTTGCTTCTACTTAACATTATATGTTAAGTAAAAACACATTTTCAAATCTCGTCAGAGATGGATTGTTTTTTTTCATGCGGTCACAAATTTCGGACTTAAAATTATTTTTAAATCGTTTGATAACGGTTATTTGCTTCACTTGTACAGGCGCATCTAAGTTTGAGCGAAATTAGATATTTATATGAGAAACTGTGGCCACGCTTAAGTTTACAATAGTATTTTATTTATATTCGTATGTTAGATACATCAAAACGTTTGTGCAAGACGATTCGTCGATCTGTCTGTCATGTTTAAACAGAGATGTCGTTGGAATAAAGATTAAGCGTAAAATCAGAACAGGAACTACACTTACCTTCCAGCAGGTTAGTTAAAAAAGAAACACTATTCACTGTAAACGGCCGTATTTAATTGTTCATTGAAGAGAAACTGAAGACTTCTCGTGATGAATTAGATGGTAAAATTTAAAAAGAAATTAAATAAATAGAAGTGTATTATGTCTTGCCAGCAGCTGCATTACTGTGTGATAAATACTTGACCACATTGTTAGTTTATTTCCTGCCATGCATGTGAGAATAATTACAGGCTTTTGTCAAGAACATACATAGATGTATATTATATATGAGATACACATATTACCTGCACGAAATTTCGAACGGAATCCTTTATTTAATCACCGGCCTAGAATGCTCTCGTTCCATGCAAATTCCAGTATTCAAGAGAAGGATTCTCGAGTTCGATAAGATACACCCGAAGAAGGCCGGAGTTTATATCGCGCGGAACGTTGTATAAATTCACACTGTAGATGAGCTGAGTATTCGAAGAATCTACGTAATATGAATAATCAGTTCTCGTCTCAAACATTCAGAAATATATATAAAGATTTCAGTACGTAAACATTGAATCCCGAGTTAACTCCCTTTGTTTAGATTTAAGAAATGGATTTTAAACTTTAAATTTTGAGGAGCTAGTTTTTTTTTTTTTTATTTGTTTTGTCTTGTTTACCCTAGCCTCTAACTTAATCATTAGCGTTTTCTTTTTTTAGTTTTCGCAGTATTCAAATTGTAAATTATTTCGTATATTTCCGGAACTGGCTCCAGATTCGTCGTGAATACTCGGAACAAACTCCGTAAATGCTGGGGATTCTCTAGATACGCATTGGTTGCAAATATTATGACGTAATGCACATAGTCAAAACACTCATTGGCTGCATCACATTCAACAAGTCAACTTATATTTTATTGGAAATCTGCTGTCAGCATAAACATATCCAAACAGCAATTTCAATATTTGATTTCATCTTCTATTTGTTCACCAAAGCACCCCCGAAAGGCGTTTAAATTAGATATCACAATATCTTCATTATTTAAACAACTGAATAAATTAGAAAGTATTAAACTTCCAATGGTTATCGATGCGAAATACGGAATTACCTTAATTCAAATTCAGCCGCAATCACTGTTTCATTGGGGATAGGTAGGTCCGTACATTTCCGTTTGTTATGTGTAAACATCACAACGTAATTGCTTTGAGATTGTATGTGTTAGTAGTTTCATGATAAAAGAATACTTGCCAATTTTTATTTCAAAGCAAGAAGACCGCGTAAAATACGGCTGAATATGATATTTTAATTTGTTTAAAAAATGAAGGTATTGTGATCTTTAATTTAAACCCCCCGTTGGGGAGTGTTTTAGAGAATAAATGGATAAGTTATATGTTATTGGTCTTATAATGGTTATTAATGCGAAATACAGAATTACCTGAATTCAAATTCAGTGCGAATCATTATGTTCCATGAGAGACACGAAGTTCCATAAATTTCGTCTATTATGTATAACCATTGAAAATTAATATCTAATGGATATTTTGAGATATTTTGTTTTGGGATAGTTTGTGTTAGTAATTTTAGGATAAAAATATTTCTTAATTTTCATTCGATACAAGCATGCCGCGTAAAATACGCTTAAATATGATATTTTAATTTGTTCACCAAAACACTCCCGACGAATTTTAAATCAAATATCACATCTTTCTTATTTGATCAAATGAATACTTTTACTCCTAATGGTTATCGATGCGAAATACAGAATTACCAGATTTCACATCAAGCTGCAAAAAGTATCTTCTATTAGAGATAAATAGATTCATATGTTTCTGTCTATTATGTGTAGCTATTGAACAGTAATATCTAAAAAGTGTTTTGTGATGGTACGTTATGAGTTTTATGATAAAAAACATTTCCAAATGTGAATTTCAAAATGTAAGCAGGCCGCGTAAAATTCGCTTGAATATATTTTAATTTATGTATATTCTATATTTATTATTAGAAATCAAATTTTCTATTGATTATTTTATCTTAGCCACAAATAGCGATTTCGAAAGTTTAAAAAAATGACTTCGGCTCCCTCAGCTAGAATCGAACCCAAAAACATTTAGTTCTCAAGCCTCATTCATAACCATCTAAGCCTTATTCATAATCATCTGAGTCTTATTCATAACCATCTGAGCCACCAACAGATGAATATCAAAAGTCTAAAAATAATTCGAGAATAATGTATAAATGTATATTTGCGCATGCACCGTGAAGCAAATTTAGTCGACTTAAGCTTGCCAAGTTCCAATTTTTTTTCAATTTTGACCACTTAGCAGCTATTTTTACCGTTTAAGCACAGTGTTGATTCCGTCCCATGGTCTGATTTCCCTAAATATCAAGTTTCAAGTCTGTAGACCAAAACCTAACAGACGAGGTCATATTAATAGATAGATAAAGCAAGAGTCATTCTTCCATGTTGAAAGAGTTGAGTTCAAGTCCATTTTCTCTGGTACATATAATCATTAGGTATACAAGAAATTTAGTGGAATTACATTGGTGGCTTAATCCTACTCGTCGGCGATACAAAGTATATAAATTACTTACGACTTTTACCTGGTCATGGCTGAAGAAACAAGAGCACTTGTAGATAAATTTAGATTATAATATTGAAATAGGTTTAGTTTTGTAGGCTTCAAGTTCGTTATATCTTCAAGTGTTTATATTTACGATTATTTTGTAGAAAAATGGCTTTTGATTTTGACTTTGCATAGCGTGATTGCGTTTTGCAAAGAGAAATAAAAACAACAATAACATCAATGTTTTGTGTATTTTAGAATACAAGGCCAGCATTTTCTAAGTCAGATCTGGCTGGTAGCATCGGATTGAGATTGGAAGGAACGCAAAGAAAGGTAAGAAAATTAATACAGAGGGTAGCATATTGAAATTACGAGAAAAAATTAAGTAAATAGGTTTGTGTAGCAATCTGCAGGACTGACTTAAAATCGCCGACCTGTCCAGGGAGAGTCAATTATTCACAAAACATACTTGAATTCATAAACAGCTTCGTCTTTCTCCGTTCAGTTAAATGGGGGTTTTAATGGAGCGGAAGTTGCTTTGCCAACCGCACTAACGGTTAGTTATAGGTTAAAAGTATATTATTAATCACCGCCCTAAAATAACATCCGTTTTACTATATAATAAGCATCTGTTTTTTTTTTTTTTTTTTGGATAAACACTGGTCGTCGATTTCTAATTTCAAAACCGGAAGTTATCATTAGACTTTTATAATTAAGGCTATGGCAACAGAATATTTTCGTCATTGTTTTAACTCTCTAGTATATATCCAACACAGACACAGTAAACCACATCGCTCTATATAAAGGTGTATAAGATATCAAAGAATACACACTCGAGAGTCAAAACGATGAAAAGAATATGCTGTTGTCCGAGCCCTAGTTATAATATAATCACGATTTCTTTATTATAAGGGCTAGGACAACAGCATATTCTTTTCATCGTTTTGACTAGAGTGTGTGTAACCGTTGATAACTTATATGCTTTTCTGTAGAGAAATGTGTTCACGGTTGATTAACTTTGTCCAACAGTTTTGTGTGTATATATATATTATATATATATATATATATATATATATATATATATATATATATATATATATATATACTAGAGTCAAAACAATCGTAAGAATATTGTTGCCATAGCACTATTTATTATACACATTGTGATATCGAAAAAAAGTAAGCCGAGTATACCCTGTTAAATACTGTAGAATTTGCAAGCGAAAGTTTAGAAATGTTTCGTTTGTAATTCGATGTTTACTTCCTCACTTGAAAATTATACTATTTGTTAAGCATCTTTTAAGTGAAATGTGGGACCAGAGCAATTAAAAAAAACGTGAAGCATGCATGCATGCCCCCCCCCGTGAGTGCACACTGAACGAGGCATAAAAAAGTGACTAATTTCAGAATTTGTCCCCCCCCCCCTCATTTAGCCTCAAAAGTCTCCAGGAGACGTCAAATCCTAGTGAAAATGAACAAACGGTGCAGTTTTAGGCCTTAACATATATAAATTTGAGTTGTGCACCATGTAAAAAAAGAAAGTCCATCATTTGCCCCCCCCCCTCATTTAGCCCCAACAGACCCCATATTTAAATTTTAGTTCAGCACAATACAAAACTGTTAAATAGACATTCACAGAAACATTTTGGACAAATATGTTAAAATAGTCCTAAAAAAGAAAGTTTTTATTAGCCCTAACAGAGGCCGGGGGCCAACCGGAGTTTTCCTGAAAAATCGGTTCTGTTACTATTTTATTCATATTATGTTTAATGTTTGTCAAAAAATTTTAAAATTCCAAGGCGTAGTTATTGAGAAAAGTGCGAACAGACCAGCGGGCAAGGGTGAAAAAGAAAAAAAAAAAAAAAAACGCTTTCGACAGTTTATCTTATATTTTTATTTTTATTGACTGGCCAAAATACGGCGATTTCGTAGAGCGTCATGTTTTATAAGGATATAAATGGGGTATCTAACATTCTTACGCCATATCCATTTTGGGAATTATTCCAAACAAGGCATAAAACCACTTGATGCAAGTCGCTACAATAAACGAAAAATAATTATCGCAAATACAGGAGATGCTTGTTGACCTTAATATTTTCACGACTAAGGAGAAAAACAGTCAGCAAAAAGAGTTCCACAGTTATTGTAAAGTTTCTGAAATACAAATCTATAATACAACGCAGTATCAGAACAATGAATTTCTGAAGAATAACGATTTAAACGAGCTGGAATGAAGGAAGTAAGAGATGGAGCAAACAATTCCGAAAAACACATGTCATAATACTATTCATAAAAACTAGCAGAACCGGTGAAAATTCCACAGTAGTTGAACATTTTAAGGACACAAATAAAATGAATAAAAATAAAAAGATAAATTAAGAAAAAAACTTTTAGCAAATCTTTGTAACTTTTTAAAGCAAAACAATAATTGATTTAAAATAAATTAGTTTTTTTTTCAATGAAAATTCAACACACATCGGGTTTTTTTTTTTTAAATATTTTTCTATAAATTGTAAAGCAACAGATATCAATTTTTTTGCACATTTTGTTTTAATTTTAAAAAGAAACTACAGGAAAACTCCTTTAATTTGAACTTCCTCTAAAGTTGGAATTCCTCTAATTTGGACTTCTACACCTGCACTTTCTGTAAACTTGAACTGTCTCGTCATCGAAATTGTATTAGCATATTTGATGCGGAGTTGCATTAAAACTGTTTACATGGTTTAGTCAGATATTGCACAGAAATGTTAATATTAGTAACTATGTAATTAATGTAGATTAGCGATTGATAATTAATTTACACTAACTGTAATTTTTTTTTTCATATTGCTATATTTAAAATAGTGTAAAACAACCCATCACAATGGCTTGCAACTCTAAAATCAGAGAATACATCTGGTCTAGAAAAAATTCTTGAAAGCAAACGGTTACCGACCAACCACGCTGTTCTTAAAGCACTTAATGCTAATGATGTTGAAATGTGGGTGCAACAAGATTACGATACCAGGAGGGCACTCGAGAATAAGGGATACTGAGTGTACGTGGACAATGAGACAATATCGTAGTAATCCTTATTACTTAAGAGAATGGCTCATCAAAAACTTGTCTACATTGGACTTGAAGACAATCAGATTGCATTCAGTTGGAATGCAGTTTAACGGAAGAGAGTTCAACAAGCGTGCAGTTCTAAGAAAGAAACTTTGTTCATGGAAAAAGAAGAAGACTTGACAATTCGGGAAATAGCCTGTTACATTTAAGAGGTCACATATTTAATAGAGCTGAAATCAAGATCAATTATTAGATTCGTCGATTTGGAAAACTATATAGCACAGAAGTTACAAAAATGAACTTGTCAGAGTAGAAGTTGAAGTGGAAATAGTCTCACACTTCGAATCGTACACGAGTATGAGCAGTGCGACTACATTCTTGTAAGGTCTGGAAAGACATAGCATACTTCGAAACCGATCCTTGAGCATGCTCCCCGTTTGTCACACCAAGAACACATGTTATTACTATAATGAAATGTCATCGGATTTCAGTATTGCGACGCTATGTCGCGATAGAAAAGGGAGAAAAGGCTGTAAGAAATGCGTTAGTTTAACAATTACTTATATTTTTATATTAAATAACATTTTGGATCTACAAAAACTAATTGTGTCTTAAGCATAATATTTTGGGTAACTTTAGAAATTAAAAGTAGTATCAGATGCGTAGTTATGTTTTTCCTGTTCCCCATAATAGCATTAAGAACGATATTTATATATGAATAAAAGTGTAATTGTGTGTGTGTGTGTGTGTGTACATTTCCCTACCAAATTATTGTGCCAATTTTCAGTCTACACACTCGATATTTGACATAAAGAGTATTTAGATATGAGAAAATCTTTTAATCAGTTTTCAGCCAGAAATTCGGCTGTCAAGAGGTCAAAGTTCAACTATTTGACCTTTGAAAACAATCAAACTCATCCGCCAATTCGGGTCTAAACACTTGAAATTTTAGATGTAGGTTCCTTAGACATGGATCAACATTTTTAATTTGATTCGAGCCCAACACAGTAAATGTTAAGAGGTCAAGGTTTTTAAAAATCTGACTTCCCGCCATTTTTTCTAAACATTTGACATTTTACTTACTTTTTAATCGGTTTCTGGCCGAAAATTTGGCTACCAGGGGTCAAAGTTCAAAAGAATTTACCTATGTCGTCTTAGCAAACTATTCAGCAAATTTGGGATCTAAACATTTAAAATTTTACATAAAGTGTATTCAGGTATTCAGCAAGCTTTTTAATCAGGTTTTGGGCGATAATTTGGTTTCTAAGATGTTAAAGTTGAAAGAGTTGACCTTTGCAGACTCTACCAAACTCCAATTTTGGATCTAAAAACTTGAAATTTAAGATGTAAGTCACCTGGACAGGAGTCAAACATTATATATATAAGTGAACGTGTCTGTGTGTACATTTCCCTACGCAATAACTGTCAGTTTTCAGTCTACAGACTCAAAATTTGATATAAAGTGTACTGAGATTTGGAAAAATCGATGTGATCGGTTTTCGGCCAGAAATTTGGCTGTTAAGGAGTCAAAGTTCAACAATTTCACCATTGAGAATTCTACCAAACTCCGACAATTTTAGGTCTAAACTCTTGAAATTTTAGATAAAGGTTTCTTGGACATGGATCTAACTTAACTCGATTTGAGCCCCAAACAATACATTTTAATGGGTCATAATAGGGGTCAAAGTTAAAAAAAATTGACCTTTTTTGTTGCTCAGCATACACCTCCAAACACCCGGGCAACGCCGGGCACCCATGCTAGTATATATATATATATATATATTTGCATATAAAGTTATGAACGGTACATAAGTCCCGAGGAAAGTTGGGCTGAACTGCTAGTGTGTGTGTGTATATATATATGAAATGGTAGTTTACTTCAATATATATTAGAGAGAGACAGATGAGAAAAAGAATGACTTGGTAGTTTTTCTACCTTGAAAATGATAAAAACTTAATCCCATGTTTTTTGTTGAAAATTTTATTTGTAAGTTAATGAAGCACTTTCGAGGATTATTAGTTTGCTTTCAAGAATTTGCTCTAGTTCTAATAAGGTTCATTAGTTGTTTAACAAAATATCTCAGAGTGTATTTATACTTATTAGGAAGCTGTCCGGCGTTGCCTAGTCGTAAAATATGCATAAATATTTGAATTGTATTTATGCAAAATTCTTATTATAAAGAGAAATACCGTAGGGGGCTAATATTTCGGGCCATAATTTCAGGGATACTATGTAGGGAGTTGAACTGCAAGACGCCCGTTTACATTACACTTGGACTTCTGTATGTCAGTACAATCGGGGAAGCAGAAACCGGGAAGGGAATTCTAAAGTCTAGCAGTTCTGAGGAAGAAACTATTAGAGTAGAAACCTTTCTGACATCTGGGGATATCTACTTATAGAGGTGGGATTTTGCTGCCTGTCTGGTTTGCGGGTGTATTTACACCGATGGGGTACAAGAACTTGTAGTTCTTTGGAGCATTCACCATTAAAATACTTGTAAAACAGGAGAAGGGATGCAACATTTCGTCGATGGGAGAGAGGCTGAAATCTGGCTGACGGCTCGGGACCTATTAGGTTGGCTACACTTTTTTGGACCCTATCAAAAAGCGAGAGGTAGAAGATCCACCAGCCCAAATGCAACAAGAATACTCCATATATTGGCGAATTTAATCATATATTAAGTCCTCTCAAAAATCGATTAACTATTTTACCAGAAGATGTAGGTTTAGACTATATAATTAAGAGAAAATAATATTGCTATCCAAAAAATTAAAAAACAAAAAATCAGCATATATGTACCGTTAGATTGAAGGCGTGAAATTTTGCTATTGAATTTGAATTAAGGAAGGTTGGGTAAATGCCAATGCAATAAATTCGTCGGAGTAGATTCTGTGGAAATACTTGTACAACAAGATGTGCTTATTAATACTTATTCTAATTTGGAAAAACAAAAATCAAGAAAAACTTTACTTGTCTCGGAATAAAGATCGTATATTTTAAAAATTACAAAAATTAGTCAAGTAGTTTTTTTTTTATTTAAGAAAAACAAATATTATGACTTTTAGTAATGAAATAATTAAGTATTTTTAGAAGACATTGAGGTGTAGTTTATTCCGAAGAGGTTATTAATGGAGAGCTAACCAGAGATTAATTTCGAATTCAATCAAATATGGCGACTGGTTTCTCTCGTTTCAAACAAGTCATAAAATTTGATTTTCCTAAATTAGAAAATACACTATATGATCAAATTACGTGATTTTTAGAATACATCATCTTCATTCAACAGTACGTACATGATAATAGGTATTTTTTTAAAAATTTTTTCATTTTTTTTTTTACTTAAAATTTTCATAAGTTCAAATCGAAATAGACACCAAACAAACACAATGGCCGAACACATTTTCGATGCTTCAATATGTTGACCTTGAAAAAGTGTGGAATATATGGAACTAAAATTCAATTTGTACTTGTCCAGAAGGGTGAGGCTAGTTGTTGTGCACCATGCCACATGAAACAAAATTGTTCTATGTAACGTCGAGTGGCGGCTTCATAGAGTTATACCACGCGAGAAAAAAGCAGTGGAAAATAATTGATGTGTTAGTTGGTATCGTAGTAGTTTATGCTACGAACGAGGCATGGATGACCATACAATGTCGTCTCTCAGACTTTTGCTCTTCAGATTTGATCTCGTCTATAACAGTACAGATTAAAAACACGCATGCGTAAAAGGAAACGTGAAATCGCATTAAGAAATGTTGTTTGCCTTTCAGATCTCACCATGATCTGAGAACATATGCTAAATCACAAAGCACATCAATAAATTATAGGGAAAATCCGACGAGTATCATCTTAAAGTAGAGTAAGACACAGGCTTTTTTTTTCTTAATGCGGGAAAAAAATCAAGCACCTCAAAAAGGGTCACTCTAGAATAGGACACAAAATAATACATCGTCCCAGTTTAGAAAGATTTCTCTTTCATTAACGAAGGACGGGAAACTTCGTGTCAAGTATCAGCACTCGTGATTAGTAAAAAAGCGTTCGTTATATTCAAGGCCGCGACAAATGATACAGAACTGTTGACGTTATCAAAATGTTTCAAAATCATTTGGCAAGATATTACAAACGAAAAAATAACGTGATATATATTTTTTAGATAAGTATTGATGATTGTTTTTTTTTATTGGTTGGACTATTATTTTCATTTTGATTGGGTTTATTTTTCACAACGTTTTGACCGATGCAATCTCCGACTGCATATCACAGTTGCATTCATACTGAATTTTATTGGTTTTATTATTATTTTATTAGCGAAAAAGTTTTTTTTGTTTTTTTTTTTTGTTTTGCTTTCACAACGAAATCCAAAACCTAAATAACGCTAAGTTTTTTTTTTTTTCTAATAAATCCGGATCCATTCCGTTTTTTAATGAGATATGTATATTTAAGAGATGAGGATTGATAACTATTTTTTGTATTATTTGGACTAACGGCTTTATTCGTTGAGAAAGTAGAAACGAAACATTTTTACCAACCATAAACTACATCTAGTGTTAATACATCTGTAGACGGTCGGAGGTTATATCGGCCGAAACGTTGTGAAAAAAACCCAATCTAGATGAGAATTATAGTCCAAACTATCCAAATAATTAAAAAAAAAATAACGTACTATGCACCCCTGCTACTTTTTAAATAAGACTTACAAGTTCAATCCAATTTTTTGTTGTTTATTAAAGTGTTAGTTGAAAGTACAGAATAGTTATAAAAAAATCTCCACCCACGTTAAGAATGGGTTTCCAAATAATAAACTTATTTTAGCAGAGGCCGCAATCTGCATGTGTACAAAAATAAATATTCCAAATTTTGATCACAAATACAAACACAGAATCTATTATACTCAAAAAGTGTTTCTTCAAGATTATCTTCTTTTATCAATAAACATCCCAAGATACAAGAGCTATACAAAAAGCTGTCAAATCTGTAACCGAAACACGGAAAGTATAAGCTTAGTTTGGTGTCTTGTAATTCATTTACTTTACTCTCGACGACGGCAAGGTTCGATATATATTTAGCTTTTAACGTATATGATTTTTGTATATTGGCATATAACAGAAAATTCAGCTTCTGAAAAAATAAATACCTAAACAAAAAACAACAAATGTAACGTAGCTGTCATATGCCAACACTCAGGACCCACACGTTGTATGCAGACAGTCGCAAGGAAATAAAGAAAATAAATGACTTCGACTAACTTTAGTTTAAAAAAAAAGAAAACATTTATTTAAGGTTATTTAAGTACAACGCCTCGTTTCTTGTTCATAAGTCTTCTAATACTCCATATTGTTTAACAAGACGTTGCTGTGCCGAACACGTGGTATTCTCTTTGTCCGGCCATGTTTGGAACATGTCGTTCTGTGTCGCTCTCAGGCTACGTCTATCTCCATCTTCCTCTTACCTCAAGTGTCTACGTTTTTCTTTTATTATAATCTTTCACTTTCCTTCTTCCTTGCTGTGACGTCACCTCGTACACAGTTCGGACATTTGCATAAGCTGTTTATTGTTGCTGCTGCTGCCGCCATACGCGCTGAGTTACATTTATTTGACTATCAACGAAGGCAGGTGTTGAAATATGTTCATCTTTTAACGTTGGAAAAGTGCAGCTACTCAAAAAACAAACAGAGCGCGAATCTGTATTATATTCGTGGTATTTTTTTTTTTTTTACTTCAAAAATTCAGTACACCATGCGTACTTTTTTAATATTAGAATTACCATATAAGCATTTCTATTTTAGAAGGGAAAGAAGTAGGTATTTATAAACTCTTCTCTTTTAACGATTAAATACAAGTGTGTACAGAATAAGCATTCCCCATTATAAAATAAAACATGAAGAAAAAGAGAAAAGATTTAAAAAAAAAATAAAACAAGAAAAACAAGCCTAAAGCGAAAAAACAAAAACAAAGAGCAGATTTTTTATTTTTTTATTTTTTTCACAAAGAATTGGGGGCAAAGAGATGTGGAATCTTTGCGGCAGAGAATCTGCGGAACGCCTGCGGGCACGTGTCGCCCCACGGGGATCGAGCAACGCCTTGATTACGCGCAAAGGATCCCGAGGTCAGCTGATTAAGAATTTTGATGGTTTCCACATGAAGTAACAAAAATGGAAAACAAAATTACTTTTAAAGGAATTCGCCATCGCATGTGCGAAGAATAAGTTGAACGGAATGACGTTTATTCGCGACGGCCTTGCCTTGCGCAATATCTGATTTCGTTTGTTTAAATGTGGATGACCTTAGCGAGAATCTCTTGCTCAAAAACGATCCGTTTTCATGGGCCGCTGACATCTTCATTGCTTTCTTCGCTCATTTCGTGGTTAACCAGTGTAACCTTTAAATAAACACACTTCACTCAATAATATTAACTTTCAGCTATGCATATCGCTATAGCGTGGCCCTGGAACTCCCACTTAAATGAAGAAATTAGGTTTCATATTTTTTCATTTTATCTACCGACTAGCTGAATAAACCCGGCGTTGCCAGGTAAAAATATATTGGAGGGCATAAGTTTATGGTTGGTTGTTTTTTTTTACGGCATATCAACCTTTTTCAGGTTATTTAATGCCGAATAAAGTTATTTTGAGGAACGATTTTTAATGGAGTATTTTTTTTTTTAAGTCAGAGTCTATTTAACCCATAGTTGGAACCCTAACGGGTATTAGCGGGCGAAAGTCTAAGTCACATGCTATTTAAGATATACTGATTATCGCAACTTCATGATTTTCTTGGAAGTTGACCACAAGTTGGACTTATCAAAGCAGAAAACACTTTCGTCTATCGAAAGAAAAGGGGAAATAACTCATGGTTTAAAGAGGAAATAACTCTCACAGCGTAAATAATTTACTTTCAAAACCGAAGTTAGTTAACTCGTATTGACTATAATAATTGAAAAATAATCTATATATTAATACGACAGCGAGTGTTATTTTGTGTGCCACGCTTCCATTCGAGTGACTGTCGTTTAATTGTTATGGAATTTAATTTCTTGTATTAATTTATTTTTATTTCGGACTATTAGTCTCATCTTTATTAGTTGTTGTTTTTCATCTTTTTATTGAATTGTTTATTCACAACATTTCGGCCAACTAATTCTTCTGTCAGGTGGTAACCGCGACGGATAGGAACTTCGAATCTCCTAACTGCATTCTCAGCCATCACTGCCATCCGTAGTTGTTGTCGTCTCACCACATTTTTGGCCAATTAACCTCTGGCGCGCTTTGGGTGGGATTGAAACCGCTATCTTCAGACAATGCTCATCTGGAACCGTAGAGATTCAACGTCTCTATCAACTGCGCCACGGGCCCGGAAGGGCGATCAAGGTTGAATTCTTTGATCTAATAAATCCACGTTTATTTATTATCTGATCTTCCATAGTCGTGTCCGTATCGATTAGTATATATATATATATATATATATATATTATTCCTTAATTGGAATTCATTTTTGAGATGAGCATTATATATATTAATTTATTTTTATTTCGGACTATTAGTCTCATCTTAGTGAAAAAAAAATGAATTCCAATTAAGGAATAATATATATATTAATTTCTTGTAATGAAAAATGTTACCAAGAATTCTTCATAAGTTTTAGTTTCACTTACAGCTGAATAAACTCAAGTTATGTAAAGGAAGGCTAGTTTGTCTTCAATATATATTAGAGGGAGAGAGAGATGAGAAAAAAGTATTACTTGGAAGTTTTTCAACCTTGAAAATTATAACAAAATAACTTAATCCCGAGGTTTTTCGTTGGAAATTTTATTTGCAAATCAATCAAGCACTTTCGATGATTATTAGTTTGTTTCAAGAATTTTCTTTACCATTAAAATACTTGTAAAAGGGAAGCAACATACATCAGCTTAAAATATATTTGGATATATCCATATATAAGTTTTGATTCGGTTCAAGCTGATGCACCCAAATCGTGTGAATATATATATATATATATATATATATATATATATATATATATATATATTTCATTTTTTAAATCGCAACTTTATATCAGAAATCTGCAAGAATAAAAATTTCATATTTATCTACGCCAGGTGTCCCTGCTAGCTTAGGTAAATACTTTTGCAGTTTTAACAAAAGAGCTACTCGTACAATAATATCAGAGAGTTTCCTTTTACGCTGAACATCTAAAGAATGCCAACATCCATATATTACATATGAAAGAGTTCTCTGTGCAATTTCTACAGGTTCCGCTAGTTAAGTAATTATTAAACAAAAATAAGGTAACTAAATTAACTTTAATATTATTAAAAAAGAACAATTCAAACAATCCTATTGCAACAACAATTCATAACATGAAGCTAATTATTAAAATCGATTTCTATTAGTATAAAATGAAACTGAGGTTACTCCTTGATTATACATTTCCTTTGAATACATTGTATATATTGAAACAAAGCTTGAATGAGAGTGTGTAAAAATCCGTTTTACATTATGGAAATTTCTTTGTGAAAAAGTATACTTTTTGTACATATTAATAAAATTGTGAACAAATAAACAGATAAAAAGGAATACGACTTTATTATAACAGAGTAGGAATTTAGCATTGCTGCTAATTCGATGCAAATGAACCTATATTCTTGCGCAAGATGTTACTCGGCTTGATCAACTTTCGGAATATTTCGCAGTTGAAAACTAGTAAACACAATGTAACCATTGAATAATTTATAGCAAAAGGTGAAAAATTAAATTTTCTACGGCCGTAGAAAAGTAGATACAAGAAGTCAGTGGTCCCGTAACCCTCCTATGTGAAGGTAAGCGAAAAAATGCAATAATTTAGCATAAGGGATTCCAAACCTCTCTCTCATATATAATTTATTGAGTTATATATATGTGTGTATTCAGTTGAGATATCTATCGTATGTGGAAACATCAATGGAGATAGTAAGGCTCGCACAAGTAAGAAAGGGGTAAATAGGTCAACGCTTCCATGTTTATTTGTATAAAGTTTTTTCTTCTATTTAAATATTTTATTATGTTTGTTAGGGATATGTTAACGTTTTAGTCGCGTGCAAGTGACTCTATAAGTCACTCCATCGGTCCGTCGGTAACACTTTTGTGCTTGGCCTTTTTGGTTAAGATCTAAGGTCTGTTGTTAAGCTTATCTTGGACTTTTGGCCAGGGCCTTGTGCCTAATTTTGTTTGAAAATCTTTTGCTTTTTTTTTTTTACTTAATTGTATTTACAAAATTTTAAAAGCAATAAAATATATAAACAAGATCAAAGTGTTGTATTGGAATTTTTTTTAATTGGAATTTTTTCTTTAAACGAAATAAATTAAATATAAAGATCAAAGTGTAGTATCTGTTCTTTCTACATGTTGTACTTATGTTTGTAACTTTGTGATATAAAGTGGGGAATCACTTTTCTGTATTAATTTAATGTAAAATGATCACCCATTAACCAGTCAGTCTCAAAGCCATTCAAGTCATTTTCCAGATCGTTCAAGTTGTTTTTGAAGGATTCTAGTTATTTTTAAGCATTCAAGTCATTCTTAAGGTCATTCAATTCGTTCTTAAGTTCATTAAAGTCATTCTAAGTCATTTACTTTTTATTTAAGTAATTTCAGCCCATTTTTCGGTCATTTTAGTTTATCTAAAAGAATTTCATGTCAATCCTACATTCACGCATTCATTCATTAGACGAGAGCACCCGACTAATGGCTATCAGCCTTGTTTCTAATAGTAATAATAATAGTATTTATGTCTGATATTACATGCGACTTTGGCATATGAATAAGCGTACAGTATTTCACAAATTTACAAGATTTCCACCTGCTTATCTATTTTGATTCATTTTTCACACTTCTCATACGGGTTATCCACATTGGTATAGCTTTCTAATAAATACACTAAGACACACACACACACATATATGTGTGTGTGTGTGTGTGTGTGTGTGTGTGTGTGTGTGTGTGTGTGTGGTATGAAAAAGAAATAATTAAATTATAGAGTTTAATGTAATAATCAAAGAGGAAAGCGCCCCGTGTGTCGTGCGGCCATACAACTTACCTTCGGATGGCATCTGAGAGAAAGAGAAATTAAAGATGGCAGCCATGGATTTATAAGGTGTAGTCTCGTGGAATCTCACGAGATCTCATATTCCACTGCACATATATGCAAATGGAACGGGGGTCAGTTTGCTGATAAAATGTTTGTTGGCAGAGGCAGTGAGGAAAGATGTGTTGGAAGTTGAGAGAGAAAGTTGTCAGTGACGAATTCTAGCTGGACTTCTGCGTTTTGTATTTGGTTTATTTTGTTTTGTTATTTACCAGCCCATTTAACGTCATAAATAAATGAAAGGAGAAAGTAAACAAAGAAATTAATTTAAAAAAGTAAAAAAATAAAGTACTAATAAATTAATAAAATAATATATCAAATAAGAGACGTGTTACATTTAACACTTTAAAGCCAAATAACGCAATTTTTTAACCTTTATAAAATAAACGAATGCTTATTTTTTAAAGAGATATATTTCGGAGATATACACTCCTTTTTCAATCTGTATATATATCTATATATATATATATATTCCTCTTATTCTTCGTCGTGATGTTGAATGGGAGAATTTCAAGTCAAGTCCACCTGATGTTAGGTGTGATTTTTCTGTAGCAAGGTGGTCTTGACATGAAATTCTTTCATTTAACATCATGAAGAGGAATAATTATATATATATATATATATATATATATATATATATATATATATATATATACACAGATTGAAAAAGGAGTTTATATCTCCGAAATATATCTCTCTAAAAAAAAAAAATAAACATTCGTTTATTTTATAAAGATTTAAAAAATTGCGTTGTTATTTGGCTTTAAAGTGTTAACTGTATAACGTCTTTTATTTGATTTTCAAATTTCACTCGACTCCTTTAATGGATAACCTACCCAGACTTTCCTAATATTATATATTATTACATACCAGATTTAATAAGAACTTGACACCCAGCACTATTAATTATACTTTATTTTTTGCATGCCAATTTCAACTCAACCTCCTGTTTCATTACATGGTGTTTTCTTTCTTTTGATACATTCATCGGTTTTCACGCTATTACTTTGACACGGGATTTTATCCTAAAATGTCAAAGAAACCAGCCATCCCGGCTTCAAAAAAGTCCCCACTTATTGCTTTTATACTTAGTGTCACACGCAACTTTGAAAAAAAAAATAGGCGTATAGTATTTCACAATTCTACATTTTCACCGATCTGCTATAGCCTTCTAATGCACTTATATTTTATTTCCCAGTAATGCTTCAAGCAAACTACCTTTCCTTTATTATATATATCCTCTAAAACAGATAAGGAAAGGAATAATATATATATATATATATACTACCATTTCGGCCCGGCGTTGCCCGGGTGTTTGGAGGTGTATGCTGAGCAAAAAAAAAAAAAGCAAAAACAACGGTAATTTATAAAAATTGACCCCTATTATGACCCCTTTATTAATTGATTAAGTTAGATCCATGTCCAAGGAACCAATATCTAAAATGTCAAGTGTTTAGACCCAAAATTGTCGGAGGAGCTTGGTAGAGTTCTCAAATGTCAAATCGTTGAACTTTGACCCCTTAACAGCGAAATTTCTGGTCGAAACCAGATCACATCGATTTTTCCAAATCTCAGTACTCTATATATCAAATTTCGAGTCTGCAGACTAAAAATTGACAGAGTTATTGCGCGGGGAAATGTACAGACACACACACACGTTCACTTATATATATATATATATCTCCTAAAACGGATAATGAAAGAGGTAGCGTATAGGAATATAAAAATTGTAAGGGATGATAACTCGAAGTTGAATAAAAAAAAAAACGTTAAATCATCAGATTCATAATGGAGACACGAACCCCTTTAAACCATGACAATAGCTTTCTTATCAAAAGAAGAAAAAATGGCACGTTTATAAATTCATAAAAAGGTTTGTTTAAGGCCATGAACGGAGTAATGAGATGAAGATTTTATACATACAGCAGAAGTAAGCATATTCAGAGTGTTGGCAAAAAGAAGATAAAGAAATAGGTTAGTAGAGTAATGCAATAACAAAATAAGCATTGGAAAAAATATATAAAAAAAATAAACAAAAGTAGTTCGAACTTTAGATGTTTAGACTAGTAAAAACGGGAGGTGAATCCGGTGAACAGAAAAGCATTCCACAGGATACAGCCGTTTATATTATGTTGTTTATAAGTGTAGATATAATTTTCGGGCAGTTTGCTGAGGGATAATGAGTTTTGCAACAGATCACACCAGTTAGGGTGAGTTGCAGTAGTCTTGGGTTTGCGACAGTTGGCGACAGTTTGAATTGCGGCGAATTTAAAGATAGAGACAGACGAAGGCAAGTTGTTGCTCAGAACAGGTGTTGAAAGTGATTGATCAACCGACCAAAGATCCTAACATATGTAAATGTGGACCTTTACGTTCAGAGGGTCGATAGTATCTCTAAAATATCAAGAGTGTAACTGATATTTGCAGAATATTTCGGAATTTTTTTTATTGTGTTTAATTTTATTTTATCTTTGTAATTCTGAACCCGTGCATGCTCCCACCACTATTGTCAATATGAGAGAGGACGACAGGACAGAAGAGAAAATAAAAAAGGAATTTATAACACATAATATCGGGGTCAGCGATGATGTCAAGTGTTGGACTACGTGGTGTTATCACATACTATAGCTTATGAGGGGTATTCTGTCGCGTCAAGTCGAAATTTTTATATTAAGCAATATCATTTGTGTTATTTTTCCTATTCTAATTGACAATATCTTTCAGACCAAAAATCAGACTAGCAAAGTGTAATCTATTTTTTGAAAATGGACTGTGCCCTGTGCTCCTGCATATCATAGTGTTCAGTTCTACGAGATGAAACTTCTCAGGTTTTACTTTCTCGTCATTATATAAGTACGATGTTCATTGGTAATCGCCTGAAGAGATCTTATCGGATATTTTTTGTCTCTTCCACCGACATTTCAAATATCACTTCTATGACCTTCCATTATTTTTAGGGGATAAATAAAAAGTACCATTGACATATTGATTGCTACATTTTTACAAATTGCAGGCAAATATAACGTACCAATTTTATGCCTTTAAAAATCAAACTGAATCTTGACGGTGAACTATTTATACCTCTTGTTACTCTCTTTCCCATGAGGTCAGCTTTAGACACAACTAGCCTGGGTGCTCGGCGTTTCCCGGGTGTTTGGAGGTGTGTGTTGAGAAAAAAGTGGTAGTAGGCAGGCAGGCTCGAGCCCGTACCGCGAATAAGGAAAATAATGTGAAAAATAAAACGTGAAGTGTTTGCTGTTGCGTCCATCACCAAATCAGGAGTGACGTAGGTTTAAATTAAAGCTAGACAATAGAACAGGGGAGATTACTTTCGAAAATATCAGCGAAAAAAGCCGTAGAAAAGTGCCCAGTTGAAGGTGAAGAAATGAATATTTTGGCCAATTTTTCGATATTTGTAGTCCGAAGGGTCGAGCTTCAAAATGATTTCGACCTCATGAAAATCCGTTTCCTATGTGGAAAGTTTTAGGCATACATACATACATACATATATACAGGCAGACAAGTGAGATTTATATTATAGATGTCGGTTCTTTATGAGTAGACAATTTAGCTCGACCAAAATTAAGAGCAGTTTTTATTAAGACAGTAAGTCTAGATAGATTTATCCTTTACATCCAAGGGCAGAAAAAATGAATTGTAATATCAGACCGATATTGCCTCAACCAGGTCAAGTAAAGCTTATACAGAGTTTCAAACTAACCCATTAAGTTTAAGATGTAAAGGTAGATTGTTCTTTTCCAGTCAGTCATACCAAGGTGAATGTGTAATTTATTATATTATTCTTAGTTATTATCGCCTGTAGGAAGGATCAAACCTTCCACCTCTAAAAGTCTGTCAGTTGACCCTGATCTTTGAACGATATTTATTCGTTGTGGAGGTAAAGGTAGTTAATTGGATTAGGACACGGACTGAAGAACAAAATGTAGCAAGTTCGAATCCATTTTTTTTTTTTGCATAGGACGACTCTAATGACATTTGTTGACAACATTTTTTTTTTTGCATAGTACGACTTTAATGACATTTGTTGACAACAATTTTGTGGTCCCTCTTGCAAGAATGTCAACAGATTCATCCTGGTCAACGAAGGTGTACTATTCTGACAAATTTACCTACTACACGAATTTTAATCCGTGAAAAATAGGCACACCTTATAACCCATTGAATTAAAATAGATAGTTTAAAGTCAACGGGTTATAAGGTGTGTGCCGAATTCCTAGATTAAATGTGGAATTGCCGTAACCTCTCTCCAACCCCTAACTGGGAATCGAATAAATACCATGATACTTAGCTCGCCGCACGTTATCAAAGCTCACTACAAAATTTCATCAACATCGCCCAGTAGTTTCCAAGGAAACTTGGAGTAAACATAGTATTGTGGTGACTGGCGGACAAAATATACTTAGTGCGTTACACTGTATTATTAGAATGGTTCATATAAAATTTCAGTAAGATCAGCTGAATTATGTCCCATTAAGACTGAAACAGACAGACAAATAAACAGATCAATGGAACATAAGGTAAATTCGCTTTGGGGCGAATGTTGATAAAAAAAAAACTTGTAAGTTAAATCGGCCGATGCGACGTTGAAGTAAGAACGTATATAATACTAACATAGATCATGATACCAATTACCTAGACGATGATAATAACCTACATGATAATAACCTAGAGGAGAATGATAATAACCTAGATGATAATAAAAATAATAACAACTTTGATGTGAATACTAGTCTGAATTATCCAAATAACCCAGACCAACACTGATCGTAGAAACCAAATTAAATTGCAAACAGAAAAATTAGGAAACAAGCACGAATATAATACATTTCTTAATTAACAAGTTCATTAAATATACAACAAAACAAAATTAATGACGACAATAACAAAAACAAAAGGCAAAATGAAACCAAAAGCGAGAAATGCCATAAAGCATTTCACACTCGCACGCTTTAAGTCTGGCTCAGAAATGTCTATTTAATACACAAAGCAACCTTGACAAGGAAACTTTGCCTGCTCTTAAGTCTTAGAGATCTGCACCACCTCGCCATCGACCAAATGCCTATTAAAGCACGTGGACTTTGTCGTCTCAGCTGACTTTGTTAATTACTCCTTTGTGACTAGCGTTTTAGATACAATAGCCAAATTTGGGAATGCAATTAGCAATTTATTGCTGTCAGAATAGATGTTGAGCGAAGCAATGCGAAAAACGAAGGGGGTAATAACTAGATTACTTCCGTATCAGTTAAAGGCTAATACACAACTGGTGATGATGATGATGATGACTATTATTATCATTATGAAAAATAAGCAACATGGGCTACAAACGTTAACCGACCATATGGAAACTTCAAGAAAATTAAAACAAAAATAAAATAAAGAAGAACATCACGACCAAGAAAAGTGAACACGTAAAATTCTTAGTTAACTACGGTTCAACCACAAAAAAAAAAAAGAAAATACTGGTATAAGCCATCGATTGGTACAAGCGCTATTGTTGGCGTTTTCTTTTTCTTTGTGGCTCAATATACACACAAGCTGTGTATACCTGGGATCGCACAGTTGAAACATATTGGAGGGCGGAGGGTTTAGTCTTATACTATATGATAAATCACTATTGTCAGTTTTTACAATTTTTTCTGGAAGTGGATCACCTGTTGGATTTATGAAAGAATAAAATGCATCAATTTTCGTCTACAAAAATTAACCAAGAAACAGCGTAAACGGGGAAATAACTCGCAGAGATTAAATAAACTTACGTCGGTTTATATAGGCAACTAGCGTAGTCTGATAATTAAAAATGATGATGATGACGATAATAACCTAGATGACGATGATGATGATGACCTAGATGACGATAATTAAAAATAAATTAAACATAAAAATAAATTAATATTAAATTAAATAAATAAATTCAATTACTAATAAATTAAATTAATAATAGACTAACACTAATGTAATTAAAAAGAAATTTAATTAAAAATATAATAAATTAAATAAATGAAAAAGTCAACATTAAAAATATAAATACAATGAAGACAATATTATTACCATAATGAATATATGTTTACGAAAATGTAAATATAATTGTTTGTATGAAATTTCCTATTTATAAATACTCTGCTATTACATATGTATCTATATTAAATCTTGTGCGCTTAAAACAAAGTTTTGCTATATAAATCCATAGACACACACACAAACATTTATGTATATATATATATATATATATATATATATATATATATATATATATATGCTCATATGTGTGTCTATTTTTAAATAGTAGCGATGTATTTCTCTTGGCTTTTACATGTAAAGTATTTTATCAATGATTTCTTAATTCCTTCACTTTCTGTTTTTCTTTAAATATTTTTTCTTTTACTTATTATACTTATATTTTTGTCATATGAATTTCCGTACCCCCATTTGTTTTTCCATACCCCATGCCTACTTTTTTACATGTTCACTTCTTTATTACTTACGATTATTGTCTATTCATTTTTACTGAACTCATTTCTTAGTAATCTATTTTTTTATTAGTACTAATATGCTTCATTAATCTTTTTATTTATTCATTTTAATGAGCCAGAAACAACAGCATAAAGAGTGGACATATATTTTCTACCTCTTCAAAATGGCGGTTGCATCTGAAAGCGTTTAAGTAATTTATGATCTATATTCAGTTAAATAAATTAATATTTATTTAAACTATTAAATTGTACTTATTTATATATCTATTTACAACGACTGAATAATTCCTGTATTGACAAGCCTTGAAACATACATTTAAATACTTGATAATTATTTTATTTTTCTAATCAAGACTTAAAAACATACGCCATATTTTTTAAAGCAATTTTTATAATTATTTTAAGGTTTAATCTTATATCCGACATATAATATTTCAAATTAAGATTTAGAACAAATTAAAACATCTTAAATTCATATAAAAATATAAGGTAACTAATTTTGTTTATTAGTTTACGTAAGTGGATTTGGGTATACTTGTAAGCAGTGATACTCTTCCTGTTGAACCAGTTTCCTCGGAGTCATGGGAATAAGATATTCACAAATTTTATGTATCGAATTTCAGTATTTACTTCGACAATGCTCAATACGAAGTAGACATAGTAAGTTTTGAATATATATATATATATATATATATATATATATATATATATATATATATATATGGCAATTAAGTTACACAGGATTCTCTGAGTTTCATCCTCGTAAAGCAATAGAGTGATGTATTCTCACGAGAACGAAATGCAAAAAAAAAAAAAAAATCTTGTGTAGCGTAATTATCATTATACAGGCTGCCCAAAATGTCACTGAAGAGTTTTGAACGAAAAATGTTTATTTTTGATGATATCTTACTCTAATTTTAACTAAGATACTGGGAATGCTTCTGATAAAAAAATGCAAAATTCTTTATTCGTGAAAAATAATGTCTTAACTGTTGCCCATTTTCAGCTTCTCATATTTGTGCGCTTTCCAAAACATTACTGAGAGATTGCAGTATCTCTGGATTGCGATTTAACCCCCCTTATTTATTTCCCGATGGTTTCCTTCAATTCCTGCAAGGTTTGGGGTTTATGTCTCGTGGTCTACCAGCTCTAGGAACGAAATAAGAGTTAAATCGCAATCCAGAGATTCTGCGATCCATCCTAAATAATGTTTTAAGAATATGCGAAGCTGAAAATGGGCAACATTTAAAGACGTTATGTTTCATAAACATAAATTGTTTGAATTTTGCATTTTTAAAAATTTGTCAAGGTCTTAGATTGTGCGAAACTTACAGAAGGATATCAAACAAATGGATTAAAGTTCCAAACGCATCAGTGACTTTTTGGACAGGCTTTTATATACGCAATGTTGTTCTGTTAGGTGAAGAGAAAGGAAATACAATGCCCCACTTACAGAAAGCTGTCTATCTAATGATTTCCTGAATATAGTGAAGCCTGGCAAATAAAGTGGCTTCAATCTGTTTTACTGGTTTTCAGCACATGAATATATACTAGAAAATGAGCCGTCCAAATACAAGTATAAGCAATAAACATAGCATTAGTTTTAAATTTTAGTTGCTACCCAGCGCCATTTAAGGGGGTGATAATCCAATATAGATTGTTTAGTTGTTTGTCACGCCAAATTTATGTAACATAAATTCTTCTATTTTTAGTCGCGTGCAAGCGACTCTAAGTCACTCCGTCGGTCGGTCGCTCGGGATGTCCGTAACACTTTTGTGCTTGGCCTTTTTGGTTAAGATCAAAAGTCTGTTGTTAATAGATGCTGTTCTTAGCTTTTTAAGCTCTTCTTGGCCAAGATCAAAGTGTAGTATCTGTTCTTACTACATGCTGTACTTATTGTAATATAAAGTAGGGGATCACTTTTCTGTATTAATTTAATGTAAAATGATCACCCACTTTACAACCAGTCAGTCTCAAATCCATTCATGTCATTTTCCAGATCATTCAAGTTGTTTTTTAAGGATTCCGGTTATTGTTTAAGCATTCAAGTCATTCTTAAGATCATTCAATTCATCCTTAAGTTCATTAAAGTCATCCTAAGTCATTTACTTTTTATTTAAGTAATTTCAGCCCATTTTTCGGTCATTTTAGTTTATCTTTAAGAATGTCATGTCAATCCTACATTCACGCATTCATTCATTACACGAGAGCACGCGACTAATGGCTATCAGCCTTGTTAAAATTACAACGGAAAAGTTTATGAAATGTAAAGAAAGAAATAGGTGTTATAAATGTGACTCTTGACGTGCGTTTCTTAATAAAATACGCCTACATCTTTTTTACACTTTTATTTTCAATCTTCTCTTATTTACATCAGTAATCGCGTGTGTTGAATGGACGAACCTTTCTCCCGTTACTTCCTTATAGAATTATTTTTAAAATGCATTCCACAGAATTCCATGGAATTTTCAGAGTTTAATTTTATTTGATTTAAATGGTGTCACTTCAGAAGGAACGTCGTTCCTTCTCACACAATTTGATTTGAAATAATTTGATTTCAATTTGAACAATTTCAAATTAAATTAATTTTAATCTCAACGTTTTGAAAGGCTTCGCTGTAAATGTCTCTGAAATAAAATAAACAAGAGTGAAGATCGTTTGTAAGATTAAGTTTGGAAGGGAGTAAATGGGGATGGAGAGGATTAATGTAGTTTACGATTGTCATCAAGCAAAGAAAAAAATGAGAAACAGAAAGAGGTTGATTATAGGAGAAATTATAAATGATAAAAGAGAAATGGAGTGTGTAACGATAGAAATATATAAAGATAAGAATTAAAAAAAAAAGGAAATAAATTAAAATGAATTAAAAAATATCACATAAAATATGAAATAAAAAAAAACGTAAGAAACAGTGAAAGAGAATCTCACTGTAGCTCGGAACTAACGCAATAGTAAAACAAGAAACCAGTAGAAAGAAAACTATAAAAAGTTTAGTTTCAAATAGCACTTTCGTTCGTCTCATATTTAAGTCTGAAAAAGCAGTATCGTTGGTCCAATACACTTTTATTTGAAATAGTATTTCCATTCGTCTGTATATATATATATATATATATATATATATATATATATATATATATATATATATAACTACTTAATTTACTCACATAAAATTAATATACGAAGTAAAGATTTATGCGTAAACTTTAAGTATTTACTTCAAAATTGCTCAATACCTAGGCAGAGCTAGTTAGTAAGTTATAAAATATATACAGCGATTAAGCTACACCGCTATATACATATATATAGTAGTAAGTTATAAAATGTATATGGCAATTAAGCTACACTGAATATTCCGCGTTTCATCCACTCTAGGACTCTTCAGGCTTATGCGCATAAGCCTGAAGAGTCCTAGAGTGGATGAAACGCGGAATATTCAGTGTAGCTTAATCGCCATATACATTTTATAACTTACTACTATATATATATGTATATATTTCGTTCGCCTGTTAAAATAGTATTTTCGTTGGTTCGATTCACTTTAGTTTCAAATAGCATCTTCGTTCGTCTGTTATATTCAAGTCTAAAATAGCATTTAAGTTGGTTCGATGTACTTATGTTCCAAATAGCATTCTCGTCCAGCTGTTATACGTTAGTTTGAAATAACATTTTTGTTGGTCCGATACAGCATTTATAAATATATGCAAATGGAGTAATTACTGGATAAGGGCGCGCTCATTGGCTACAATTAATAGGTATATAAGAAATAATCTAATTGGCTAACTAGCAAACCCAGTTCTACGGAAATGTGTAGCCTCATAGCAATATGAGCTCCGTGCAATTTTTTTTTTTTTTACACAAAAATCACCACTTATCAAGGCCAGGAGGTCACTCGAGAATAAGGGTTTATGGGTATACGTTAATCAATGTGATTATAGCGTAGTAAACATAAGTAGTGGGAATTTTGTAAAGTGGATTACTTAGGGGGACGGTTCATCAAGAACTTGTTTACATTGAACTTGAACTCGTTTTTGCCATATATATCTTCCAAATTACTACTACTTAGTTCTACGTACGTATCGAGCTCTGAAGTAAATACTGAAAATAGATACATTAGATGCACACACACGCACGCACATATATATATATATATATATATATATATATAAGGCGATTGGAAAGTAACTAAATGCTTGAAATTCATTACTGAAACATAATTCTTACATTGTGAGGCTTTACCTTTATTATTCCTTGAGGATGAGAAGATATGGTTTTGTAGTTAATGACTCCTGGAGTGGTTGCTAATCTCAACTGTGAAATTTGCTAAAATTCTATTTGTTCGATGATGTATATCTACAATTATATAAATGCAATTTTTTGTCTGTGCAAGTTCGTTCCTTATATACTCCAAAACGGTTGAACAGATTTTCTTTAAAATTCACAGAACTTAAGTGTATACGTCTGAGAGTTATCTTAATGAAACTGTGTCTCAGAATATCACCGATAATTAGAACCGTTATTTTAGTTTATCTATCATCGGTAAAGCCATTTCTTCCATGTCGTCGCTTAGCAACAATGATAGAACAACTGGCCGTGAAAATTCTACTGTAAGTTGATAGCGTGTTTTTTTTTGTTCTGTTTTGTTTGTTTGTGTATTTGTTTTTGCATGACGTGGTGTGTAGGTTCAAACTCCACACGTAAATTTCTATTTTTTTTCATTAACTGCAAAGAACTTTATAATGTTCGTGTTTTTTTTTTGTTTTTTTGTTTTTTTTTTGAATGGTGTGGTCTGTATATTCAGATCCCGCACATAAATTACTTAATGTTTTTTTTTCCGTTAACTGGAAAAAAGTTTATATAAACTAATTTTAAAAAAGAAACAGAAGGTTTTCTAGAGTAAAATGTAGAATAACATATATTTCGGACTAAGTTATTACATCGAGGCATGTGAAGCTTCCTCTCGAGCGATTTCACGGATTTCGATGACAATAAAAATATAGGAGTGAAATATTCGTTAATCAGCATTCAACCCCGGGCAACATCGAGTCTCCCTGCTAGTAAATTTTTGTAAATAAGTCCTGCAATAGTAAGTCGCTAACTGTAAAATGCGCAATGTATATAGATTAGGGGATAGATAGTGATCTATCTGCCGATCTATAATTCGTTTACCCTAATCTTCAATAATACATTGATAAGTGCAGCCTAATTAGTAAGAAAAATATTCTTTGTGAAATCAGTTGATGCGATTCCCAAGCATCTTAGAAAAAAACTAGTGTCGAGAGCTTTTTTTGGATTATTTAATGCCGCAGCCAGTCATTTTGGTAAAGGTTTTATGTTTCTAAATAGTTATGCATTTAAATATTTATTCATGGTGTTCAAGTCGATGGCTTCGTTTTACGGGATATGAAAAATTTACGAGTAATTCTAAAGCGAAGCCACTCGTTTTGATAAAGAATTTTATGCTTTAAGTTTTTTTTTTCAATCTTCATTTGGCTTGGTTGTCTTCAAATGGGAAACTGCTGTTTTTTCTGGGTATAACAATACATGAGTGAGTTTTGTAAAGATAGTTTAATTTAAAAAAAAAATGAAAACAGAAAAATAAGGGATTTAGTTAAATTAACAAATATATTGTTATTATCGTGTACAGGCCAAACATTAAAAAATATGAAATAAAAATGAAGAAAAAAAATAGGAGAGTCAGAATTACAGTTAAAGAAAAAAAAAAACAAAGATAGAAAGGAGATAAATGAAATCTACTCAATTATTATATGAAGGTAGAAATAATTAAAGGGTAAATGTGTAACACGCGTATGACGGCAGCAGCAGCAGCTACAAACGTATGTAAATGATCGAGTCGTGTGCGAGGTGACGTCATAGCGTAGAACAAAGATAAAAATTATAAAAAAAGAAAAGCATGGACTCTTGATATTAGAAGAGGACGGAGACTCACGCTATGTCAAGAGTATCAGAAAAAAAGTGTCCTAAACATAGTCGGACAAAGGGAGAGTATCACGGGTTCGAAACGGCAAAGTCTTGTTAAGCTCACTGGCGAACCGTTATTGTCATGGCAAGTGCTCGTATGAGCTCCAATCTATAATTCCCCCTCCTCGCCAAACTTTCACGAGAAGCACTCATCTAGCAGAAAACACTATCAATAATTACCCCCACTCTTTATCTGTACCTAACTCTAAACATAGATTCCATGAACAAAGTTTCTTTCCTAGAACTGCACACCTGTGGAACTCTCTTCTGTTTGCCTGCTTTCCAGCTGACTACAATACAATTGTCTTCAAGTCCAACGTAAACAAGTTCTTGATGAGCCGTTCCGCTTAAGTTAACAAATTTATCGAATTTCCATTACTAACGAGTATTATATTGTCGAATTGACTACAGCACACTTTAACCCTTATCCTTGAGTGGCTTCGGGGCCTTGATAAGTTGTGATGCCTATGTAAAAAAAAATGAAATAGAAGAAATAAAGATAGTACAAAACATGTAAAGGGGAGAAGAAAGGAGATAAAAGAAAATTTTTTGTGCGATGAAATGAAATGAAAAAAAAACGCATAGACTAAGAGGGGGAAGGCAGAAAGAGCGAGAGAAACATGACAGATAATATACTTTGAAATAAACAAATATATAAAGACAAAAATAACAAAAGAAAAATCAAAGAGCATAAAATAAAAGCAAAAGTATAAAGACTTGTTTAATGTGAGAATTACATTATTATAGAATATAAGATTTAAAAAAAAAAACGCACAAAAATACCAATAAGTTATGAAAAAGAACTAGAAATAATGGCGAGTATAGAGAAAAGATGAATATATGAGGTTCTCTGATGACCCGCTAAAAGTTGTTTTTTTTTTTAATTTGACATGACATGATAACAAAACTCCCCCTTCTACTGCTCCTCCCTTTCTTTCCATCAATTATAAATCTGTAATCGTCGAACCATACAACCTCAGACATTCCGATCGTCAACCCTATTCCCTATTTTAACAATCACCGCTCAGTCGAAACGATTTTTTTTAATATCCAACACTATCCCACCCTGCGATCCATTAGCTGCGCCCCTGAATATTATGCAGATGCTTTATCGTTCTGATTTGTCCTACCATAATCCAGTTTTAAATAACACTAGACCGCTCATGACCCGTTAGGTAAGTATTTCTTATATTTCTATATTCATTCAATAGGAAAGAAAATAATTTCGTTTTAATATCTATAAGAAAATATATAATAGTACTGCTCACTGGAGAAAAGATAACAATCCTCAACTTCTCTCAGAGAGTTTTTGTTAGGCCTCTTTAAAATTCTTTAAAAGTTTTTAATAGAATATTTGGGTTTTTTTTTCAAAAAAGTTCCTATTTAACACATAGTTGGGACCCTAGCAAGTACTACCACTCCAGGTCAGAGTGGACCTGGGAGCAATGGTAATTAAAGGGTGGCTCCACGCTCCCGAAAGCCCGCAAACTGGGGCCTCACCATCAGATATAGTTTAAGGTCATATCCAGGACCGGGAAGTAGGGAAGGAAAAAGAAAAGGGGGGAGGGGAAGGGGTTGTTGATTTTGTTTTGTTTTTGTAGAACATCATTAAGTTTACAAAATAGAATAGAAAACAAAAAACAGAAATCGATGTAGGTGCATTTCGTCTCAGAAAGCCAATAGACAGCCTGATCTGGTAGGACCAGAGATAGAATGGGAGCGTAAAAAATAAATAGTCGACGTTTTACTTTTCTTAAAAAAGACATCAGTTTTCGATTTATTTTTAAACACAAATATCGTTGTTTGCAGACTATTAAATCTTATTTCCATCTCCTCAATTATCATAAAAAAAATTAAAAGCACTCCTGGGCAACTCTGACTGAAGACAGCTAATATAATATAACGTTTCTTTTTATTATTCGTGTCTTTCAGTTTTCATTCTTAATCTTTCTTCAGAGTATGTCGTTTTTGTAGTCTGGGCTTGTCTCCTCTATTACGGCTAAATAAACAATGAGGTTTCATGTGTTTATTTTCTCCATTGCGTGTGGGTTGCGGTGATCAGACACGAGCAGCTTTATAAAACTCTTTCTCGGACAAAGTGGTTATACAAGATGCCGCGTCGTGCGTCGGGCCGTAAAAAGCGCCCTCAGTCACAAATTTTGTCGCCAAATCTCGGCGTCTTGTGTTTTTGCCTTATAGATAATGGTTTTTATATTCATGGTTTTTATATCGCACGTGCGTGTATGTATGTATGTGTGTGTGTGTGTGTCGCTCTATATTTGGTATCTCAAAATGAACGAATGCTCCAGAAGTTATATTCAAATTTCACTTGACAAATTGAAGGCGTGTGCCAAATTTTAAGAAAAATGTGGGTCAATGACGATGGAAAATTCATGCAACATTTCTAAGAAGTTTTCATTAAAAAAATATGTCAACAAAAATGCAAGGCCCACACCCTCTAAAACACTGGCAAAATTAAATCGTTATGTTGTGAGAATTGAGCGTATATCTATTACTAAGTGAGGTTTGAGATCCGTCCGAAACAATTTTTTTTTTTTTAGCAATAGAGATTTAGCATTTGTCTACAACCGACTCTATAAGTATTACTTCAATTAATAAAGAAAATTTTGTATCCTTCGTTTGAAGCAGAGACTGTGCTATTGATTCTATTATGAAACAATACTTCCGAGCATTATCTTCTCCTTGGGGGTTATATCATCTACGATTGTCATGAGGCCTTACCCGGCATTTTCTCTTATTTTATAGTGCATAATGTAATATATGTTCTCATAAAAAAAAAAACACCCTTCCTGGAATTATCTTGAGAAATTTTGAACACGCCTTTATTTTTAATAAAGTGAAATTTTAATATCTACTTATTTGTTGACTATTCGTTTCTTTTTTGAGATTTAAAATATAACACCTGCAACGACGTATACAATAGAAATAATGAACACGTCATGTAGGCTTAACTAATACAAAATAATTTTAAGGAAAAATTCTATTTTATTTATTAAGAGTTACTTTTAGCGTGACACTCCGAATGTTACGCTCATAATAATTTGATTTGGTCCAGAAGTATCGGCAAAGTTACAACCTCTGCCATATTAATGCATGTTTGCAGGTCTCTGCCGATTTTATAAGCACTTTAAAGATTGTGATCTGGTCTCATAGTATTCCTGTCCCCTTGATATTTACACTCCCGACTAACCAGACAAGCAATTAAATCCCACTCTTGTTAAGATCCCTAGTTACCGGAAAACCTATTTTAAATTTTCACCCTCAAACTACCAAACTTCCCTACCTTTTAACGGTTTCCTTTACTTTTTTTTTTTAAACGGTGGTCATCACTTATGAAGGCCCGGAAGCCACTCAGGGATAATGGTTATTGCAAGTACAGTACGTTAGTGTGGAGATTTAATGAAGTGTTTACTTAAGGTGTTCATTAGGAATTTGTTAACGTTGGACTTGAAGACATCCAGGTTGTAGTCAGGTGGGAAGCAGGCAAACGGAACAGAGTTCCACAGGCGTGAAGTTCTAAGAAAGGAGCTTTGTTCATGGAATCTACGTTTTGATTTAGGCACAGATAAAGAGTGGGGAACATTTTTCACAGTGGATTCAGCTAGACGGGTGTTTTTCGTGAAAGATTGGCAGAAGTTTAAATGTGATGAGAATAGATATCTAGCTGCGCAAGTCCACAGTTTGTTAGACCCGATACCAAATACAAATAGTAACCTCATATGTTTAAAGTGGAAATATTCCTTATTTCGGGGCGATAAAGAGTAAAAAAGAAAATTGCAGAACGATTTTGGACCTCAAAACAGCTCTTAGGTTCCGTAGGTACGGAAGCAATTCGACTGACAATTTTTATAGTCTTATCATTACGATGATGTAAGAGTAATATTTTTTCTTACTTTGTGGTCGCTTTGGGAGGATTTTTTTCCTTTAAACGCATCAGTAATTCAATATAATATGTATGGCTTTTCCTTTTTCTATGCACTTATTATACAGAATACTTAGTGAATCCCAAAATACAGAAGCAAAAACTTGATGTTAGAATGGTTGGTTGTTTTTGTTTTACGGTATATCAACCCTTTTCGGGTTATTTAATGCCGAATCCAAAGATTTTGAAGAAAAAATTTTTTTTACTAGAATATATTTGTTGCTTTCATGTCGGTTTCTATTTAACCCATAGTTAGGACCCTACCAGGTACTACCACTCCGGATCAGAGTGGACCTGGGAGCAATGGTAATTAAAGGGTGGCTCCACACTCCCCAAAGCCCACAATCTGGGGCCTCACCACTGGATATAGTTTAAGGTCATATCCAGGACCCCCATTGAGGGACTTTCACCCTCTGCAGGGGGGGGGGCAGTCGGCGTATTCTAATGCCCCACCGACAGGGTCGGTTAGAATGTTTGGATGCTTTAAATTCTCAGTTATTTACACAAAATAAAAAAGCATTTGTTGCGTTGAAACAATTGCAAACGTTGTTTTAAATATTCGACGTTTTGTTATTTCGATCGGCTGTGAGTAAACGCGGCACCCACTGTAAACACAAACTTCTCATTGAAACTATTCATGTGAAATAGTGAATACATTGCCATCTATTTATACTCCTTTACTATCGGACAAGTTTAATTTACAACTGGCCAAAACGAATTCGTAGATGTTGATA
Source organism: Euprymna scolopes (assembly GCF_053919585.1). Taxonomy (NCBI): domain Eukaryota; kingdom Metazoa; phylum Mollusca; class Cephalopoda; order Sepiida; family Sepiolidae; genus Euprymna; species Euprymna scolopes. Next base: position 53,913,689 of record NC_136514.1, on the reverse strand, counting down.
TTTTTCCGAGCAACTGTTGCATCATCTGTGTGGATGATCGGTATAGATCAGACGGGACAGGTTTTTAACAAAACTTATCAAGCTATACGTTTGCTTGTAAAATATCGTTCGAACCAGGAAACAATGTTTAATCAACACACAATCTTCATATTTTCCATTTTTTGGACATTTGCAACAGTGTCATAATAATTATATAAATGTAACTTGTATACTAAAAATCCAATTGGGTCTAAACATTGACACGCGCTACTTGAAAAGAAGTACTTTATGGAACTCGTATAGACTTTATATTAGTGGTAGTATGTATATTTTATATACGAAGTTCATTGAGTAATATGTTTAGTTATACGTATCTAATATATTTAGAACTAGTGGGGCGCCCAGCTTTGCCCGGGCGTAAAATATGCTTAAATATGATATTTTAATTTGTCCAGATTTCTCATGTATTATAGAGTTGTGATTTAAAAAGTAAAAGAAAAGTATTTAGGTCCCATCAGCTAGAATCGAAACTGAAACTGTGGTATTCAAAGTTGGACGTAATCACTGTACCAACGTGACCCGCATATAAACCAATTAAAAAATACATATAAACTAAGATCAATGTAGAAGATTTTGAAATACTTTTTTTTCAATTTTGAGCCCTTAAAAACAATTTTAACCGGCTAAAGACTCATAAAAGATCAATTCGTTAAAAAACATCCAATCATTTGAGGCTCCTAGCACCGCTCTGCGAGTTTTAGTTTCGGAGGAGATAGAATTTAAAAATATTAAGACAGGCATCTAGCCGTTTATACATTAGATAGCATAATTATATATATATATATATATATATATATATATATATATATATATATATATTATTTATTTGAAGAAAAAAGCATGTATCAATACATTTGAAGCCAAAACTGCAACGCGAAATTTTTTATAAAATAAACAGGTGTTTATTTTTAAAGAAATATATTTCGGAGTAAGACTCCTTTATCAATCTATTTTTTTTTTTCACTTCGTCCTCGACATGATGTAGTGGAAGATAATTCGATGAAGAGTCCACGTGATGTTAACTGCGGGGTTTTTATGAAGCCGGATAGGTGACGCGTGGTCGCGCATTTTTAAAATCTGGGTAGTTATTTTTGTGTATGTCTGTTAGAAGCGTTGAGTTAAATTTGAAGAATAAAACATGTATAAATACATTTGAAGCCAAAATTGCAACGCGAAATTTTTTTATAAAATAATGTATATATATATATATATATATGTGTGTGTGAGTGTTTGCGTACGTACACATTTATATGCACGTCTTATGCATTTGTCTTTGAAGTATTCTGAAAAGCACAATGCCAAGAATAACTTAATCGAGCGGTTTGATTTAATGTCCAATTGGTTTTGGGGAATCCGCAACGATCAATAGCTCAATCTGATAAATTATCTAACTAAATCCAAACTTCAAAGTGTTCGATGCTTGTCAGCGTAACATATTGATAATACGCAATACTGAGAGGCATTGGTGCAGATCGATCGCTACCGTAATAGAAAGTAATAGGATAGGCGCTAAGGAAAGAAAGAGAGGGAGGTTTTAGGAGAATGAAACCAGAGAACGTAGCGAGGAAAGAAGGGAAGGAAGACAAAGAGATTAGAGGTAAAAGGAAGGGTAGGAATTACAATAAGCGAAGTAAAGAGGGGAAAGAGAGTTCGTATGTGTATTTGAGACGGATGAGGTTTGGACTAGAAGGGAAAATCTTAACATTATGTGAACTGTGAAAGATGGATCATAAGTGCATATATATGCAAGTGTTCATTGATGGAAATCTATTAAAAAAATGAATGAGATACCAATATATAAACATTAGCGGGAGGACGCTCGGCTTTGCCCGGTCGTAAAATACGCTTAAATATGATATTTCATTTGTCCAGATTTCGTATAATATTATTATAGTCGTGATTTCAAAAGTAAAAAATAAGTGCACGTGCATATGTACGCACACACATACATTTTTGTGCGTGCGTATGTACGTGTATTTATGAGTGTGTGTATTAGCAGACTATATATACATTATATATATATATATATATTATATATATATATATATATATATATATATATATATATATATATACACACACGCACACGTCAAATGATAGAGCCATAAAATTATAAATAAATAAATGGAATACATACATATGTTGAGTCAATATATATTTTAAAGTCGGTTCTTAACAGTTGAGCGCAATATTAGATTTCAACAGACTTAGGCCACGCTTTAAAATTAATTACGAGGTAATAAATTTGTATAAATATTTTCCTATGATGAGATGTTTAATTGTACGATAATGAAACGTAATGCACAAGAATGATATGTATTACTCATCAGGGAATGTCATTGAATATTTTACAAAAATAGTATTGGATTACTTTTCTCTTTTAATTTCCGAATTAAAAAATTGAAGAAAAAAAAAAAAAGGATTCTGTAAACTTGCATTCAAAACTAGTTTAAACTAGTGGCCTGATGAAACTGATTTTCGAAATTAATCGCAACTGAAACACGTACGCTAATAATGTTTATACAAATAAAGAAAATTATATATATATATATTGTTGGCTTTCTGGACTCTTGTGGGCTGCGACGTTGGTTCGTCTATGGAAATTATATATATATATATATATATATATATATATATATATATATATATATATGTGCAAGGTGTCCCAATAAAATGTATACACTCTTTAAATGACCATACAACCAACATTTATTATAAGAAAGAAAAGTTTCATACATCAAAATACTATGAACAAATATAAAAATAATTTAATTATCGAAACTTTTCAAATTATTGGCCATTGTGGTCAATGAACAGCTGACAACGCTCACTGATTGAATCGAAAAAAGTTCTTAATCAGTTCAATTGGTATGTTAACACCTTCCTTCAATGATTGTTTTCAAATCATTCATAGTAGCTCGTTTTGTGGTGTGAACTCTTTGTTTAACACGCCCCCACCCATATCTCGCCCTTCAAAATGACAAAAATCCATGGGGGCGTCACATCCGGTTAGCATGGACAATACTCGATATTTCCTCTTCGTTCTAACTATCTGTTTCGCAAGTGAATATCAAGATATGTTCTTTCGTCATGATGATAGTAGGGAAGTCCTCATCTGCTGAACGTGCCATTCTTTATTCCTAAACATCTCTTGGGAACGTAGTATAGCGTATTCATGTAGCAAGTTGAGATAATTTAAAGAGTGTGTACACTTTATTGGGACACCATATATGATGATTGCAACGTCTTGTCAGACGAGTGCCACTCCCTCAGACATTTAAAATCCATGAGCGCAAATGCCTGAGGGAGTATCTATACAAAGATGATGTTACAGAGTCTTAGCTTTGTACGACAGCTAAGTCTCTCTCTCGGTTCAAAATGTTGAGATCCAGCAACAAGCAAGAGCAAGATAGACAGCAACAAATTAAACTGCAGACCAGCTTAATGCGGGTACTGGTCTTCCGCTTTATGGTTTTTTAAATCAGAGATTTGCTTCTCCTAGAAAGGTTGCCTTCACCAGGGCTTACGGGAACCCTCTCCACCCCAATACACATATACACACACAAATATACACGGTGCTAGTTGGCCGTTGACTCAGAAAAAGAGTTCATTCGCCCTTTGGAAGGTCTTGTTTTTAATTCTTCAGGGGGGCTAGCCGCCCTCCTCACCAAAAAAGTCTGGTGGCGGAACCAGTTTAGTCGCCGGTGACCCGACCATGAGGCAGGTAGTACTGGGTTACATGGTACCAGTAGCATATGACATGACCTTACATCAGATATATATATATATATATATATATATATATATATATATATATATATATATAAGAGAGTTAAAGAGAGAGTGATGTGATGATTTCAATATTTTTTCAGATTCCGATAAAACTATCAATTCAGATCCTTTGGAGTTTATATTATAAAATTGTTCTTGGGTGGAGGTTATCGCAAAGTCATGAAATGTGTCTGTAATTCTTTCAACGTTGAAATACACTCATGGGAATAGTCTGTAGATTTTTGTGTTAACGATAGTCTAACATCACTAAATAGTTATTATTTTAACGTTGATGCGTCCCATGAAAAAATAAAGTTTTAAACCAGAAAACAAACAAACAAAACCAATGAAAGGAATCGTTTTGGTATAGGAAAATAAGCAAAAATTTTCCCGATTCCTATTCAGATTCCGATACCCGAAAGGCTTAGATTTTTTTTTTTATTCTCGATTCTGATTAAACCTCTAAACAATAGTGTAAATTTGTGCTGGGACGATTCCAATATTTTTTGCGGTTCCGATGCAATCAATGATTTTGTACTCAATTACCGATTCGGATTCTTTATAAATTTCCAAAGATTTCATTATAGAGTTATTAGTTTTACCGAGTATCGGAAAAATACGTGTTAAATGTGCAGTTATTATCTCAAACGGAAAAATACCCTTGTGAGGGATACTCTTTAGACTATAGTTTTACTGATAATAAACATTTATAGTTTTTGGACTATTTAAACATTATTACCAACAGTGGAAGATTTTAACCAAAATCACATAATCGACTTCCGGTTGCGCGATGGAGATATCGGCCAAAACATTACGTTTTTTTTCCTTCTTCCTTCATCGCGTTATGGGTTCGAACCTGCCTGCCTACCTTCTTCCGTTTTTTTTTTTGTTTTTTAAACACGTCTGTACCCGGGTCGCGTACTTTGTTTTCTGGCTCACCCCCCCAGACAGACCCGGGCAACGCCGGGTGCCTCCGCTAGTATATATCACTACGAATGAAAGAAAACCGACTAGCACGTATGTGTTCTCGCTTAAATCTTTGGTCTTCGATTCCCCAAAAAGATGACATATCTTCAATTTGAATGATTGTTTTCCTATCCAGTTTTAACCTACTCATTGCTAGTGATTCCTGCTAGTTAAGCCTAGTACAGATCTCACTGTTCATTTCTTATCCGTCCGTATCTTAACTTACTAGAACAACTAAAAGCCTTTTTTGGACAGTGAATACAATGGCACGATCTTTCAATGACTGACTATCGTACCAACCGAACTAAGTGACGCATTAAACTAATTACGGATCTTCCTATGAGCAAGTCCATTTGTATGAAGGTCAGCATTACGTTTACGGATGTCTTCATTATTTTGCTTTCACTGATTTTCTTAACGTTTAAACGACAGCTCAGAGAAAAAAATGAATGACGCAATACAATTAACCATTCCTAAACAAGCACATTCTAATAAAATTGAACATTTTCATTTTACATCAATGTTCGAAATTGAAGATCTGCAAGCGTTTATGCATACAAATATATAACACAAATAAATGACAAAGCCATATTTGTATTATTCGGACCTTCTTATATTTGACCTTATTCGCACAACGTTTCGGCATATGTAAATTCAGACTTTCTTCAGGTGTAACTTGTCGAATTAGGGAAGTTGTTTGTCGAATTCAGGAACCCGTAATGATTTTCGCTCGGAATCATTAATTTAATCCACGGAGATAAACTGCTCTCATTCTCTCATGAAATGGCTGCCGGAACAAGAGCAAGCTACCGCTGTAAATTAACTAATGCGTTGCGATCAGAATTTCGTGCTGATTACAGAGTTCGACAAGATACACATGAAAAAAAAGTTATATCCTTGTGTGACTAACATGCATGATGCAAATAGTAGACCGAATAATACAAGTTATGAACCCGTATCTAAAAGAATTACAATATATAAGGTAATATCACGGCTCTCCGGTTTGGCTCAATAATAAATTAATTAAAGCTCAAGTTTCTAACCTGATAGCCTTCTGAGCAGTCGGGCCTCTAGCTAATACTCCTATTCTCACTATGAATTAGAGGAAATTGCAGTGCTTATATATTTGCATTATCAACTGTCAAGAGTGCTTAATACTTTCTAAGATCATGTCTTAAGCTATACAACCCCCGCATTATATGTATATCTGATTTATACAAAAAATCATGTTACATATTTCAGAAACTTGCCATGATTTTATGGCATGGTTGAGACTTTTAAAAAAACTTTAAAGGATATAAACAAATAAACAGCGACACAATATGAAAATACACATCGGAGAATGGCGCTCAAAAAGAAATCACCGTTAAGAAATCGGTGAAATGCGCTTGAGTGTTCCTTTTGAAGAAAGTACCTTTTCAGTGAAGGCTGGTTATACATGTGTTTTAATCACAGCTGAGTATAGCTACATTCATTAATATGTTTGAATATGATATATATATATAGAAACTCCGCGGATTAAGGACTATCCGCTTATCAAATGTTTCCTTTTCAGATTAAATATGTGTTGAACTCTTTTTCAAAGTGTTTTTTAGCATGTTTTATTAACTGTTTGCTCTTACACATATATATACATACATACACACATATATATATATATATATATATATATATATATATATATATATATATACACACAATTGTGAATTAAAAATCAGTCTCAAAAAGTAAAACAAACAAAATCAATCCGAGTGTACGATTGTTTCGGAAACGATAGTCATTTTATTGAAATTGACAATTTATTATCGGGTTTATCCTTTAAACAGTCCCCTCATCAGCAAAAATAGGGAGGAGGGGGGGGTTAAGACATCAAAGTGAAACTAGCAGTTTTGTCGAGAGTAATGAAGATATTCCTTATTTAGCTCAACTATGATTTTTTTTAAAGTTCACTTAATCTATCTTTTGGCATGCTGTTAATCTTGTCTCCTCTGTTGAAATTATTGTCAATACTTATTGTCAATTTCAATAAAATGAACATCGTTTCCGAAACGATCGTACACTCAAGTTGATTTCGTTTATTGTTCCTTTTCAGATTGATTTTTAATTCACAATTATCAATCGTTTTGCTCAATATTAATATAGCTCTAGGATGCCTCTACCCATTCAGCTCATATATCTACAGTACAATGGGCATTGTTTCTTTTAAAAGTATTAAAACATTTACTAATGCATTAAAATAAACTCTGCTCTTTAGACTCCAGGTTTAATTCCTCCCCTCTTTCTCTCATATATATATTTCTTCGAAACTCCGCGGATTAAGGATTATCTATTTACCTAGTGTTTCCTTTTCAAATTAAATATGTTTTTAACTCATTTCAAAGTGTTTTTTAACATATTTCATTAACTGTTTGCTCATATTATAAGCTCTATTTCCTATTTGGTATTATCGAGCTTTTATATCTGGCTGAGATAAGTTTATAAATAGTAATTATTTAATATTTATAATTTACTTTAATTTTACCATCTTGGATCATTTTGGTAAATTCAATTGTAATTTTCATTTTATATATATATATATATATATATATATATGCATACTAGCAAAACCCGTCGTTGACTAGGTTCAAAAACAGCCTACAGAAACTGGACTCTGATTTATGAAAGTATGATAGGTTATGAAAAGGAAGGGTTGTAAATTTGGGTTGTATTTGGGGTATCAAAACCAAAACAAAATATGATGAAAGTAAAAATAAATAAACCCCATAATTTATTATACCATACGTGTTCACACTGAAACACTTATCACAATATTCTGTGGATCTATATTAAAAAACACTTGTTAAACTATAAAAGTGAACGTGTCTGTATCTGTCTGTCTGTGTGTCTGCGTGTGTACATTTCCCTACGCAATAATTCTGTCAATTTTTAGTCTACAGACTCGAAATTTGATATACAGGGTACTGAGATTTAAGAAAATCTATGTGATCGGTTTTTGGCCAGAAATTTGGCGATTAAGGGGTCAGAGTTCAACGATTTGACCGTTGAGAACTCTACGAAACTCCAAGAATTTTGAGTCTAAACACTTGAAATTAAATATATTGGTTCTTTGAACATGGACCTAACTTAATAACTTCATTAGAGCCCAAAACAATAAATTTTAAGGGTCATAATAGGGATCAAAGTTTTCAAAAATTGACCGCTTTTTTTTTTTTTTGCTCAACATACACCTCCAAATACCCGGGCAACGCCGGGCACCTATTCTAGTATATATATATATATATATATATATATATATATATATATATATATATATATATATATGTGTGTGTGTGTGTTGACAAAGGATTTTGGTTACCTGAAATGTTGAACTCTTAGCAGGGACGCTGAAATAAAGGTCCGAGTAAATAAGGATGCTGAATGGTTGATGTAGAAAACTATTCTAACAGTAATATTTGGAGTTGGATCAACTATGACGTGAATTGTCTTTGTGTAATTATTTGACTCACGGAAAAACGGGAGTGTGTAAAGCTAAATAAACATTTTAGAATACAAAAACATTCGAAGCTCTTTCTGTTTTTTTATATCTCCCTCTTTTCTCTTTCTCTTTATATAGCAATTAGTTAAATGGCATCAATGTGGTTTGTGATACACACGTTTGTTAATAATGAAATATATTAATGTTTTTATTTTCTTCTTTAAATATGATAAAGATTAAGAAAGGGAAAAACAGAGACAAAAACGAAATCGATACCGCAAACAGTAAGAGCAGGGTGACGTCAAGTAACTTACAATAGGAGAGGGTGAATGTGATAGGCAGACACACAAAACAATACGAGTCACTTGATGACATAAGCGCAAATCGCCACTAATAAACAAAATTAAGACGGGATTTTTCACACATAATCTGTAGTATCATATAAAAATAACTTTTTATGTGTGTGGATGTGTGCGAGTTCGTTCCTTATAGACTCCGAATCGGCTGGGCCTATTTTTTTTTTTTAATTTCGCACAATGTGCCTTGCAGTGTTTTAGATGGGTTTTGTATCGGAATGTCTTCGATAAGTATCGATAAACGAAATAATCTGATGAAAGAAAGAACGGGTGTTTTTGACTAAAGTTAACACCTTACACAGCCTAACATCACAAGTGCATCTATGAAGTTTTATTAGCGCACGGCGAGAAAAGTCTGGTATATAAATTAACAGTAGGTTCCATGATATGATGGCGACGATACCAAAATGAATGTTTATAGTACAATTGAACCATAGTACTGGAATTTTGCATTTTAAATTTTAATTAAAGCCATTATCACCCCACAAATTTAGGAAGTTGAGACTGCTGTTGATGATCATTCATTACCAAGCAACGTCGGGTCTCCCTGCTAGTTCAACCCTAAAACTAACTAATATTTTAGAAAACATATTGTGGTATTAGATGTATAATAAGAGAAGCCGAACGGAAACGAACGTTGATTAACCAGCGTTAGCATAGTACAAGATTGATTAACAAATAAAGATATACTGCAATGGATACATAGATATATAGACAAACACTCCGAGAGACAGAAACTCGTTTACACAGAAATGTGTAGATAAATATGATTGATGGCATCCTCAAAGCTCTTCAAAGCCGAGAGGAAAGGAAATATGGTTGCGATGCCCGTGCAAATCTGGAAGCAGACTCCTTCCATGCCCCCCCCTTTTGAACATCCCTAAAATGCATATCCTCCATCCCATCATGCATTGGTTGTCATGGAAACCCCATTAGCACCCATCCAACCCTCACTATCTCCATTTCTCGTACATAAGCCCTTTAAAGGGATCATCTGAATAGACAAGCTAAAAGACACTACATAAAACAGGCCATGGGGAGGGCAAGGCATGATACTTGAAAGGGGAAGCGCACGATACGCTTCGCCTCAGAGAGAAATCCCCCTCGCTCTTTTTTTTTTTTTTTTTTGATAACGGCACGTGGAGCCATCTAGTATGACCTTTAGACTGATGGATTATCAGTGGTCTTCCCATAATTCAACGCTCTTGAGCTGACGTCATTTGTCTGAGAGCTATGTGAGGGTGATGGAAATTAACATCAGCAAAGTCCATTTTGTTAAAACAAGCCTAAGCCAATAAATGTGTGTGTATTTATTCATATAAACATTATTAGCTTCGTATATGCATACATGTTTCTGCTGCAACTGTTCTGGAGAACCAGAATCATCAGGCCGTGTGTATGTGTGTGTACTATCAAGGCCAGTGTTTTTCCTGGTCGTAAGATACACTTAAATGATTTTTCTTTCCATACAGATATATATTTATTAAAGATTAAATTCTCTATCAATTATATTTAACAAAACATAGTTAGATCCAAACTGTATACATGTATTGGGTGAAATCAGTTTGAATAGAAATTAGATTTCCCATCCTCGTTTCTTAGCCTCTGAGTCACGCATATTATATATATATATTATATATATATATATATATATATATATATATATATATATATATATATATATTCAAGCACGTCTGATTGAACACGACAGTCATTATCTTTTCCGATTTTTCTGGATATCTTTTCCATTCGCCGAGCGTTCCTTTTATGACAGCTGGCATGTTGTATAAAATAGCGCCCAAAAGTTGTTGTTTCGCCATATTCTACTCAAGCGCTTTCTATCGGTACATCAGATTATCATCAGGAGCGATTGTTGTTATCGTTTGCTTTTCATTCATTTTCTTTTCTGCTCGGCCAATGGAAAAGATATCCAGAAAAATTGGAAAAAAGAATAACTCTGTCGCGTTAACTCAGACGTACAAAAATAACGAGTGCTGCCAAAATATTAAATATATATATATATATATATATATATATATATATATATATATATATATATCCACCTGTCATCCCTTTTTCTTAAAAGACAGAATATCCCAAACGTTGAAGATAAGATTCAAGCAAGGATAAACGGCCGGCGGTACAGAGTTTTATAATGATATAGATATCAATAAAGTGTCCAAAAAATTGTATGTTGTACAGTAAAAAAAACAAAAAACAAAACAAAAAAAAAAACATAAGAACCTGAAGAATTGTTGAGATGTGCATAACAACTGAGCAGTATATTATAAAAGTATTTACAAACCCACACTGGCTTTTACGAGGAAGGCTGCATCTTCTCAAAGTGGTGTTACTTTAAGTAACAGCAGAAAGCTGAATACTCTACCCGACTAGATGAATCCTTGTCTGATAAAGACCAAGAGACCAGAAGAAATATATAACATATTTAAATGGATGATTACAGTAAGGAAAATTATGTATATTTTTGTTTTACTAATTCAGTGTTTGATATATAAAAGATAACTTTAATGACTCATTAGAATATCTGTTTATCTCATGTAACGATCAAGTCTTATCTCCGCGATTGAAGCCCATTGATTTCTGAGACCTTCTACTGAAGAAACATGAAACAAAGAATAAGATTATATGCATACTAGCAGTTAAACCCGGCTTTGCTCGGGCCCTATGTACTGTTCTTAACTTTATATATATATATATATATATATATATATATATATATATATATATATATATATATATATACACGCACACTAAAATGTTTGATTCATACCCAGATAACCTACATAAAAAATTTCAAGTGTTTATACCCGAAATTGGCGGAGGAGTTTGGTAGAGTCTGCAAAGGTCAACTCTTTCAACTTTGACCTCTTGGCAGCCAAATTTTCTCCCCCCAAAAACTGATTTAAAAGATTGCTTCATGTCGGAATACCCGGTATGGAACATTCCATATTGTTAGATCCAAAATTGGCTGATTAGTTTGCTAGGGACCGAAAAGGTCAAACCGTTTTAACTTTAATCCCTTGACAGTCAAATTCTCGACCAAAAACCGATTAAAACTTACCCAATGTCATAATATACTTTATGTAAAATTTCAAATGCTTAGACCAAAAATTCGCTGGGTAATTTGGTAGAGACTGCAGAGGTCAATTTTATTTAACTTTGACCCCAATTTTCACCCCTTAACATTTGTTTTTAGCTCAAATGATATTAAAAAGTTTGATTCATAACCAAGTAACCCAATAAAAAATATTAAATATTTAGACCCAAAATTGGCGGTGGAGTTTGGGAGAGTTTTCAAAGGTCAAATCGTTGAACTTTGACAGCGAAATTTCTGGCCCAAACTCGATTAAAAAGATTTTCCAAAACTTTAATATCCTTTACGTCAATTCTCGAGTCTGTAAACTAAAAATTGACAGAGTAGTTTGGTAGGGAAATGTACACACAGTAAATTTCACTTTAAATATATATAGTAGTTTTTTTTGTGTATTGATATTCATATTAAAATCCTTTTTTCTATTTAGGCATTTATTTGCTTCCCCACGAAAGCAAATGTGACACAAGGTCGTTTTTAATGTGGAGTATGTAATCAAATAACATAACACCGTATGGCTGAGCAAATACCGTAACCAGAGGTCGGAAGAACATCGTAATCATCATTTTAATGTGCAAACCAGTTCCCCTAAAAGTATCCCAAAATAGTAATTGGCTCAGTATAGAGAGTTTCCCCTCCATTGACCAAGGACCAATTAACTGAGTGTAGCATCAGAACAGATACTATACTTTGAGTTATATTTTTTTATTCACTTTGAAAGTTTACAAACAAGATAAACAAAAAAATCAGCACAACGCCACTCAAAAATCGGAGAGGGTGTCTATGGTCATCCTAGTCTCCGTACATTTGGTAGTCTTTGTGTAAAAATAAACATACAACTTTGTTATATATGGTAATAGAATTGCTTTCATCGGCAAAAGATCAAGCTAATTTGCTAGTGTTTTTAAAACATTCTTTTTAATTAATTCCCTATTAGTTTTTTATGAGATAATTATCTTCAGTTAATTATGTGTAATTATATTCATGCAGATATTCTACGTGATTTATATTTGCGTAATATTTGCGTAAAAAGGTTATAGTAAAGACAAACCTCTTTCTATATATATATATATATATATATATATATATATATATATTATGCATGCGTATATACATTAGATTAAAACAAAATACCTACAAACTCCTCCGTCATGAAACTTAATATATAGCGTATTCGAACACATGCGAAACTTTATAAAATGTCTTAGCCGGGAAAAATCCGTGCAAAAGTATGAAAATTGAAAAAAAATATTACATTTGTCAGGTGAATGTCGAATGACGGCATTACGAATATGCATGCGTAACGAAATACCTATTAGTTCCTGTTTTAATTTTTAGCCTTGCAGCAAACATGTCTGCATAGCTCAGGCATTACCGTCAAAAGAAAAGTAAATCGTAAGCTAAACGTTTTGGTTTTGAATCTTGTGGGTGGCGCACAAGTCATAGTTTAAAAACTTAAAATCATTACTATATATTGGGCCCAATGAAATATAAGAAATCTGAATTAATCATAATATATTAAAGCGTATTTCACGACTGGGAAATGCTGGGCGGCCTGCTTATATATATATATATATATATATATATATATATATATATAAAGGGCGAATGAACTCTTTTTCTGGGTCAACGGCCAACTAGCACCGTGTATATTTGTGTGTATGTATATGTGTATTGGGGTAGAGAGGGCTCCCGTAAGCCGTGTTGAAGGCAACCTTTCCAGGAGAAGCAAATCTCTGATTTAAAAAACCATAAAGCGGAAGACCAGTACCCACATTAAGCTGGTCTGCAGTTTAATTTGTTGCTGGCTATCTTGCTCTTGCTTGTTGCTGGATCTCAGCATTTTGAACCGAGAGAGAGACTTAGCTGTCGTACAAAGCTAACACTCTGTAACATCATATTTGTATAGATACTCCCTCACACATTTGGGCTCATGGATTTTAAATGTCTGAGGGAGTGGAACTCGTCTGACAAGACGTTGCAATCATCATATATATATGTATATATATGTATGTATATATATATATATATATATATGTATATATGTATGTATATATATGCATCTATATATATATATGCATCTATATATATATGTCACATGATGACATTGAATTATTATTATAAATATAATTTGAAAAAAAAAAACGATTCAAATAATATTTATAATAATTCAATTTGTCGTCATATGACAATCCATTTGGCATTTTTTTTCAAATTTATATATATGACACCCACAATTCCAGGTTAATATTATCTAAAGGTAAAATAATTTAGTTTTAACAAGGTTAATTCAAGAGTGCTCAATACCGAAGTAGGGCAAGATAATCTGTTTTACTTGCTTTACATAAGCGTTAATATGTCGCTCAACATTCATGAGAATCGATGAAAATGCTATAGTTACTTATACAAAATCTTAGTTTGTGATGTTACTGACAAAGCTTTTGTATAAGCAACATCGCCTTAAGTGATCGATAGTCGCTAGTTTGTTGGATGGTTGTTTTTGTTTTATGGCATATCAACCCTTTTCAGATTATTTAATGCCGAATCCAGTTATTTTGGAGAGAAATTTTTAATAGAATTTTTTTTTTTTCAAGTCGGTTTCTATTTAACCCATAGTTGGGATCATAACAGGTACTACCACTCCGGGTCAGAGTGGAACTGGGAGCAATTGCAATTAAAGGGTGGATCCACACACACCCACAAAGCTGGGGCCTCCTCATCGGATATAGTTTAAAGTCATACCCAGGACCCTAGTTTCTAGTAATTGGCTGATCGGATCATGCTCATGAATGTGTAGCGATATATTAATGCTTACATAAAACAAAGAAAAAGTATATTATGATCATTTCCTTGTATGTTTGAACCGAGTTTTTCTCTGATTATGGAATCTTATAACAGTAACTCCGTCTCTAATTGAAAAAAAAAATAATGATTTGAATTTTTTTTTTCTTTCATCGTTTGCAATTTTTTTTTTCTGAGGAAAAAAGAAAACGAGCAAGTTTTTGGTACGTGTGTCACGGAATTCCAATGGAAAAGTTGATCTTAGATAGCAACAAGCACAAATAATTTCCCCCCACTCTCTATCTGTACCTAAATCTAAAAGCAGATTTAATAAACAAAGCTTATTTCATAGAACTGCCCGCATATGGGACACTATTCCACTTGCTTACTTCCCAGCCGATTACAACATGGTTGCTTTCAGGTCTTATGTAAACAAGTCCTTGTTGAGCCGACACCTTACATAATCAAATTTAACCTAATCTACACCATTTACGATTACTAAGCTACGACCTTACACTTTTTAACCTTTAAGCTCGAGTGGCCTTCTGTCCTTGATAAGTGGTAACTCCCTTTTAAAGAAACATATGGAAAATTTATATTAAAATAAAGGCTCCGCCATTTTAACATTCTTCTTCCAGCCTATTGAACATAATTTGAACCTTGTCATTATCAGTAAACAAAGTAATGAAACTATGAAAACAAGTCAAGATTGTTTTCTTTTTTGTTAAATAATCTCAAATATCTTACATCGTTATAAATCTTCTCATAGGAACTATTTTTCCTGTTATGTTAGATGAACGAACTATTTTAGTTATGCGCAAAAGATTTACGTCGAACTTTTAAATATAATACGTAGGTTAAAAAGATAAAATTGTTCTGTTTATTCAATGGTCGCGCTCATGGTATTCTATGTCATCTTACCAGGGTAAGAATATCATAATATATATATGCATATATGTGTGTTTGTTTGTAATATTCCGAATTTTACTGGGTTTGTACAATTTAGTAAATGTTCATATACCAATGAATTTTTAGCCAAAGAGAGATTACTTAAATGGTAATTTACAACATTAAAATATTACATAATTGAGCATTCATATTTTGTATTAACAAAAACCAAGTCTTAAAAAAAGGAATTGATAGCAACAAAAATTTTAACTTACAATGAAATACACTTTTTGTTGCTATCAGTTCTTTTTTGAAGTCTTGGTTTTTGTTAATACAGTATACATTAATATATATATATATATATATATATATATATATATATATATATATGTGTGTGTGTGTGTGTGTGTGTGTGCGTGCGTGTGTGTGTTGGGGCGATTATCGGAATCGGGAATCGGCAAGATCGGAGCTTTTTGGGATAATTGGAATCGGAAAAAACTGTGCCTATTTTCCTTATGAAAAGTAAACGTTTACACAATGAAATCCAAACGAATGCACTATTATGAAATATATACAACTTCTAAAAAGTAAACGTCTACACAATTATAAAATGTAAACGAATACACAATAATGAAATATATACTGCTTCTCCTTAAGAAAAATAAACGTCTACACAATGAAGTATATACTGCTTCTCCTTATGAAAAATAAACGTCTACACAATGAAATGTATACTGCTTCTCCTTATGAAAAGTAAACGTCTACGCAATAATGAAATATATACTGCTTCTCCTTATGAAAAGTAAACGTCTACACAATAATGAAATGTAAATGAATGCAGTATAAAAACGGTATACAGCTTCTCTGTATGAAGAGTTTACATATGCACAATACTGGACTGTAAATGAATGTGTTTCATAAAATGTAAACGAATACTTTACGGTGAAATGTAAAAGAATCCGCTTCATAAACGAATGCAGTATAAAAAAATACGTCCCTTTTAGAGCAGGATCTCTAAGTTAAATTTTTCTTGTTAACTACATTTTATTATATTAAACAATGAATTAAGTAAGCAAATATATTAACGAAGTACAATAAATAAGTGATTCCTTTCATTATCTTTTTTATATTGATTTTTATTTTTTATCTTTGATTTTGGTTTAAGAAATATCTTCCACTGTCTTAGTAGTAATAAAATAATGTTTACTGATTTAAACTTCCAGTAAGACTAAAATTCATAGATCACCCGTCCCCTCGCAAGTATGTTTTTGCGTCTGAAAAATATATGTACATTCAAGAGGTGTTTTTACATTAATCGGGACAAAATGACACTTTTATAGTTAAATATTTAGAGATTTATTAAGAATCGGAATTGGAAGCGGTAATTGTATTGGAATCTAGAGTTTAGTAGGGAATCGGTAATTGTATTGGAATCGTCCCATCACTAATATATATATATATATATATATATATATATATATATATATATATATATATATATATATATATATAACATTAAAGTATATATTCGTTATATTGCGAGAAAAATGCAGTAGAATGTGTGATCAGTTTATGAAAGCCTAATATTTATTTTCTAAGTCCTGTAGAAAAGTTTAGGTCGTCTTATAAGAATACAGTTTCGCAACTAAAAATCAACCCTGAGCAAAATAATGTGATTGTGTTATTAGTCATGCCGCTCTTCGATCGGGTTTCTTTTACAATTTCTATATAAGAAAAAAAGATTCAATCAAGTATAATAAGAAAGTGTATCCTACGTAGATACGTTGTCATCGTTTAGGTGACACGTGCATGCGTGATGTAGTACAGATGTTTACTCACGTAGACCCAACATGTTGTAACAGAGTGCGTTGCAAGGAACATGGGACAAGTAATAACGCGACGCTTTTTTTGTAACAACGACATTTCCTCCTCCTCTCCCCACGCGTGACTTCTCGTTTCAAACGTGATCGTCCTCTCTAACGTGCTCTCTCCGCTTTATATTATGTTTCCTTGCCGTGACGTCAATAAATTAGGTTAGAGACCATTCTAGTTTTGTTTACGAGCTAGAAACTTGTAGCAGATATACTAGTCCAAATGTGGCAGCAATACTCCATGCCTAAGTCAATAGTGGATTTGTAGAGATATAGAATACTCTCAGGTGCGAGTAACTTTCTAGCACTGTAGAGAGAGAGAGAGAGAGAGATTGCACCTTCTTAGCAGCAACCTTGGCAATTCCCTCAATATGTTTGTTCCAATTTATATATAGCCGCCATACGCGCTGGAAAAGTAAAGGACTAGTTGTTAAAACTGAACAAGAAAATGAAAGCTATTCTAGTAAAAAATAAAATAAATTTATAATTTTAAATGTTGCAGCATTAAGATTTTTTAAAAATTCAATTTATAACATTATATAATCAACACACGCTGCAAATTGTCAGGGAGAAAATATCCAAGAGTCATTGCCAGCTGCGACCTCGAGAAGTAATAACTATACACGAGTCCCATTAAAGAGTTATAAATCTGGCACACGCAGGTGTTTATTTTCTAGTGCGATTAACGAACTACACGGCTCCATTATATTAAGAGGAATTTGTTTCATCCTTTGATTCTTCGTCCTGGAAATCTCATGGCTCCTTTTCTTTGTGCTCATTGAATAGAGTTAATGACATGATTGGCATACTTTTAAAATGAAGGAGAAATTATAAACGACAAAATACATCATCTGGGAATGTCAAGCCCAACCGCTCGAGTGCTGCGCCCGCAACGAACTTTGAAGCGGGTCAATGCCCACACGAAACTGCGAGAAACAAAACGATGAATAGTTTTAATTTCTTTCTGATGGAAGAATAACGTGGCAAGAATACATAAAAAAGGATTTTCTTTTCAATTGAAGAAAAGATGAGATTAGATAAAAATGAATAAATAAATAAATAAAATAAATAAATAAAAGTGAGGGGCAGACAGACGAGACTGTCTAGCCAGCGGCTCTTCCACGAGACGTCGCTGTCTGCTAACGTCCTTGCGTACATAACGGGTTTAAAATAACCGGATTCATTCGAAAACAGCAAGATCCCAAAACTTCACTGCAGAAATCCCTAGATAGTTAAAAGTGCTTTGCCCTAATAGATTCGAAAAGCTCAAATTTGGAATTCCCTCCCTGATCCATGTTTACGCGAGTGTACTAATTAGTGTCAAGACAATTAATTGGAATCGGGAATCAGAATTTTGGAGCATCTGAATAGATATCGAATATTTCCTTTCATTTTTTTCCGATGCCAAAAACGATTCTTGTATATTTTCACTTTTTTTTTACTTTTGTTTAACACTTAATTTGACATTACCTAATAAAATAATGAATATTTATTTTAGCCTACCAGTAAAACTAACATCTATAGATACCTACTACCCACAAGTGGATTTTCCCGTTTCCGTAAATGTATGTACGTGTTACTACGATATTTACGATAACCTGCCCCCCTCCCCAATTCACACAAAAGAAACAAAACTATATCAAAGTATTTAATAATTTAGAAATAATTGGTATTGGAATCGGTAAGTGTTTCGGAAATCTTAAACAAAATCGCTAATTGTATATGAATCGGTAAAAAAAACAAAACAAAAAAAACATTGGAATCGTCCCCCTCCCTAGTAATAATATGCAGAAATAAATATGTAATGTGAAAAGTATCTTACTACCCAACACCCAACCCTGCTAGACCCTATAAATAAGGCCCTATAAATACAACAGTTTTTTATGCTTTCCCGTCTTAGCAGCGTACACATGCGACTTTAAAATCTGGTGAGGGGTGTTCTGTGCTATACACCATTTTACGCACAGCATTTTTCTACTTTATCCTTTTTTATCATGCTATATACTCGACTGAGCTCTAATCTCTTGTTCCGTTCCAATCATCGCTAAACCCTAGTCTTGTTACAACTACAGAAAATTATTTTCTTTTTTTTTCTTTTTTTTTTGTGACTGTGTGTCTTGCGGTATGTCCACCCTTGTTGGGTTATTTTATGCCGAATCGTAGTTTAGTGTTTAAATATATATATTTTTTTATTTATAAACAAAATTAAGTTAATATATTTATAGTTGAAGTATAGTTTGCACTAAAATTTAATTAAATTCGTAAACGTTTTAGTACAAAATTTTAAAAAAGTAAAGCATGAAATGTATTAAAATGCGAGTAAATTTGCAATAAAAAAAATTAATATGAATTTGCGTTATGTGTGTAAATTTGTGATAAATAGTTGCTATTTAGGTGTAGTTGCGTTTGTGTAAATTTGTGTGAAAGTGTTATATTTGTGTAAAAATATTTAAAATAAATTGGCATTACGTGTGTTAAATCTGTATTAGTAAATATTTACTACTAAGGTGTAGTTACGTTTGTGTTAATTTGTATAAGAAAGTAAAATTGTATTTAATTATACTTATGTGTATTAAATGTGCAAAGGATTTTTATTGTCTTGCTTATTCACATGTATATGAAAATCTATATTTTTGTATATATACAAATTTCTTTAAGGTAATCGATTATGGGTTCGACAAGTTCTTTTATATTGCTGTCTTTGTAATATTTTCGTCTTATAGGCAGAAACTCAATGCATTCAGTAAGAAAATATTTTGTTGTCAGCGGAACCCGACATGCAATACACATTGGCTGGTCTTCTCCTTTAAGTAATATTTTTTTCCTTTGTTCCTCCGTGGACTTAAAACTAAGCAGAACGTACATGAGCTGAAATCCTTTCCAAGAAAAATCCGTCTCTGAAACGTATTATATCGAAGCTGTTTCCCAGCTAACTATAACAAGGTCGTTTCCTTTTCCAATTATTACAGATCTTAATCACGCTGTCCTCTTAAATGATTCATGTTTGCCCATTTTCAACCACTGTCTCAAATGTTCAAGGTATTGTCTCATTTTTTACATTTATCAACTCATTAACTTCGATCTGCGTGAAGCCTTTGAACTTTGATAAGCAATAACAGTAAGAAAGGAAAAATTAATTCTTGTTCAATCAAAAAACCCGATTACAACGATGACCTGATATTATCCTTTTAAAATGTTATCGCTTCGTGAATAATTTAGAGCATCATATCGAGCAGTAAAATCCATATTTATATATTTAGAAAAGTGAAAACGTGTTTGTGAGGAGAATTCTCAACCTATATACTCAACAAATTTTTAATCTACAGATTTGATATTTTAAATGAAAACTTCTTAATAGGCTTTCATCCGGAAAAATGGGTTGTTACGGATCTCAATTAAAAAATTGGTGCGTGGATGTCGTTGGATTTTTGTCTGTTTGTTAACTGTTTTATTATTGTCCGTGCGCTAATCTTCCACATTGTGTTAAGAATTAGGTTTGAAAACACCTATTGTTTTCAGTTGGGTCAATGGAGATAATATTTAACTGTCTTTGAGTTTTGATTTCGATCTCAGCTGGAGTATTTTATTTTTTACTTACAAAAAGCAACACTCCCATGCACATATCATTTTTCCCCCTTTTTTCCCGTTATTTTATTTAAAGTAATGTAACACAACGTTTAATACCGCAAAGTCGGGTAATCGAGTAAATATATAAATTCAACTAAATGCTTTTGAGATGAATATATGAAGTGGAATAACTAAATAAATTTCAAATATTCATCTTCCTCCCTACGATGGAATCATCAGACATAACAGCGACTTTTAATGTGAAGATTAATTATGTTGTCTTTAAATTAGCTATTGGATTGGAATAATTAAAAAAAAAAAAAAAAGATATCCCAGAATTGGAAAGATGTCAAACCTCTTCTGACTGAGGACAGAACAGAAAAAAAAATTTGGTACTAACCGATGGTCAGACAAAAAGCAAAAATATGGAGAAAAGGTAAGCTTACCACAAAGTACTACTTTGCATGAGGGGAAAAAAACGCCCTAGTCTTTAAAGAATTCAATCCTAACAAAATCAGTAACAGAACGAATATCACACGATTTTAGCAGAAGAAAATGCAGATTTAAACCGAGCTGAAAGCTGGACAAGAAACGAAAAGTAAAGTTCCAATAAAGAAGAGATTTTATTTTCGTTATATTTTAATTTGTTATAAAATAATATATAGAAATATAATCGGCGTTAGAAAATTTCTTGGATTCCTTCATGATATTAGGTTTGCTTTGGATCTTCCCCAGGTTTTACCGCACACGTTTCTGTTTACCGAATATCAAATATCTGATAACTACGTGTGCCATTGTTGCCATTAAATGCCACATTCTTTTGATTTCTATTCACAGATCTTTTTATTTCGATAGCTTCTAAAATTCTTTGGTTGATACGTTTAAGTCTTAGTAGCGACATATCAATAAGCCAGCAGTTATTTTTCGGATAATTTTAAACTGAAATATCTCGCCTGTCTAGCTCTAAGAATGTTTATATAAACATAGTTGATGGTGTTGTGTTCGTTTTCTCTGGATATATTTGCGTTTTTCTACCGCCAATCATCATCATGATCAGCAGCATTCGGTCAACGTTCATTTTTGTACTCTTCAAGGGTATTTTCAGCTTTGTACTCTTCAAGAGTGTTTTCATGTGAGTGCACAGTGGACGAGGCATAAAAATATGACTAAGTTCAGCATCCCCCCCATTTAACCCCAAAAGTCCCCAAAGGGACGTCAAATCCTGGTGAAAATGAACAAACGGTGCAGTTTTTAGCCTTAACATATGTAAATTTGAGTTCTGCATCATACAAAAAAAAATAAGCTCATTATTTGCCCTCCTTGATTAATCCCTAAGTCTCCATGTCCTTAACATATTTAAATTTGAGTTCAGTACCATGCAAAACAGCTAAATAGACATACACAAAAAATTTCGGACAAATATGGTAAAATAGTCCCAAAAATGGATTTTTTTTTTTAACCTCTGAGACACACCCAATAGTTATCGCGAAGTATAGACAAACAAAATTATATAGAAATCAGTTAGTTACAACTTTTCAGAAAGTTTATAAAAAAATCAAGGCATCGATTTTTTTTATTTTTTTATTTTTTTACTAAGCAGGAAAGTGTCAATTTTAGCTATTTGAACCCGAAAGGCACTCCTAGGGTGGGCAACAGAGGTTTTCCTGGATAATCCGTTTTATTATTTTTTTTTACTCATATCATGTTTAATGTTTGCGCAAAATTTAACAAAATTCCAAGGTGTAGATATTGAGAAAAGTGCGGACAGACAAACGGACAAGGGATAATTTACAGGTCCACTCTCCTTTTGTCGGGGGACCAAAAAATAGTGCAAAAGTGATGTTGATCGGCTGACATACACAAACATACGAGTCTCATGACTAATATGTATTGACATTCCTTTCATCAAATCATTGTGATTTCAAGTGTTTGGCGAGGGGGGGGGGTAAACCGTGCTCATTTTAAGTGAATAACAGATTTTCTTTAAAACTTTTATGGCCAAGCTAATAATAGTTTAATTAAAAAAATAAGTGTTTTCATTGTTTCCAAATAATATTTTATAATTATTTGATTCGTTCATAGGAGCCTAAATGGTACAAAATATTGAAGTCCAACTCAATCGCTCTGGATAACAAAGGCATTTTTAAAAGGTTAAAGAGAATAACAGCTGTTTAAGAATTCCCGCGTTTTCTTTTAATATTCTTTGTTTTGACTCGGTCCTGATTTTCTTTGTTTTAATCTTTGTCGCCTATTTTTCTTTCTTTGTTTTCTATAAGTTGAGTATTACTTTCTTTGCCTTCTAGAAGTTGAGTATTCCTTTCTTTTTTTTTTCTAGAAGTTTAGTATTCTTTTCTGTTTTACCATTTTTCTGTCGTTTCTTTGTTTTTATTTATTTTATTTTCATTCGGATTTTATTTATATATGCTTGTCTTTCTAGCGTTTTTTTTATTATTTGTTTTTACTATTTGTTACTTTTTTTTAATTCGCCTTTATTTATTCATATAGTTCTCCGACTTCCTATTTCTGTCTTTCGTTTTACCGCTTCTCTCGTTTTTATTTATCGTATTTATCATGTTATTTATTAACTAGCAGGCGGCTCGGCATTGCCCGGTAGTAAAATACGCTCAAACACGATATCTTGATTAATGCATATTTCGTATGTATTATTGTACTGTATATCGGAAACGACATACAGTAATGATTTGAAAAGATTAAAACAAAAAAAAGGCATGCGCCACCACGAGAATCGAAACCAAAACGTTTAGCTTACGATTTATTTTTCCTTTGACGTTAATGCCCAAGCTATGAAGAGATGTTTGTGGCAAGGCTCAAAATTAAAGCATGAAAATAGCTATTACGTTACGCATGCGTATTCGAAATGTCGTCGTACAATCAACAACTGGTAAATTCAATTTTTTTTAAAAAATTGTCACACATTTGCACAGATTTTCCCGTCTAAAACCGAAATATTAAGTTTCGCATGGATTCGACACCCTATAAATAAAGTTTCATGTCTGTAGACAAAAACCTGATGGAGGAGTCTGGTAGGCATTTTTTAAAACAAATATATATACATGCATAAATATATATAGAAAGCGGTTTGTGTTTACTATAACCTTTTTACACAAATATTACGCATGTAGAATATCTGCATGAGTATAATTAAACGTAATAGTTAAGTAAAAATGATCATCCCATAAGAAAACCGAAAAAACTAATAGGGAATTAATTAAAATAAATGTTTAAAAGAATGAAAATTGGCTAGATCATCACGGATGCAATTCCACGATCCATATATAACAACGCTGTATTTTCTTTTTAAATAACCAGAAAAAATGGTTTTAATATAAATATCAATACACAAAATAACCCAACTTATAAGAGTATAAATTCCTGTTTTGCGGCTGTATTGTTTATCATTTCTATTTATTATTTTATTTAAACAAGCTCTTCTTTTCAGCGTATTAGAATGTATCTCTTTTCCAGGCGTTTATAACGAGAGGATACAAGAACTTTGAGTTCATTACACCACAGACAACATACCATTAAACTAATTGTAAAATAGGCACAAAATGCCACATTTCAGCGATGCAACAAAAATTGGAGTTTGTTTGCTAGTGCGGCATCTATTAGGTTAGATACGATTTTAGACCCTGACCCTCTATACGCGTTAGCAGATACAGTGGTCCAGATGTGGCAGCAATACTCCATGCATGGGTGAATAATTCATTTGTAGAGATACAAGATACTTTCATGTGTAAGTAACTTCTGGCATTGTAGAAAGAGCCCATCTTCTTAGCAGCGACCTTGGCAATGAATTTGATATGAGTTCCATTTCAGATCGGGAGTAAAGGCCAAGACCAGAAGCTTGTCAAAACATGAAACCACGCCATAGCACTGAAGAGAGGGTCCATCTTCTTAGCAGCAACCTTGGAGATACCCTTCAATGTATTTGTTCCAATTCATGTGGCCTGAGAATGTTAGGCCTAGGATTTTTAACGAAGTATTTGCAGGTCGTATATCATTACCCGAAGCAATCGATGGTTGAGAAGGTTTGTTTTTATCTTTCATATTTCCTTTCTTTGTTGTTATTTCCTCTTGATTTTTCTTTTCTATCCTTTTCTAATATTATCTTTAATTAACCTCATTCCTTCCATATTTCTTTTCATTATATTTTTTCTCTTATCCTTGCCTTTATTGCCATATATTTGCGTTCATTCTTCATTTTTAACGGCTATCTTTCTAGCTTTTCATCATTACTTTTTTTTTCTTCACTTTTAATTTTTCTTAACCTCCGTTTTCCCTTCCTTCTTATTTCAATTTTTTCCTTTTTGTTTTTTTCCACAAACAATATTTATGCCTACGTTTTACTGTTTACCTTTATCTCATTCCTCTCTCGGTTCGTTTGTCTGTTTAAGCAGCTCTTTTCCTCCTCACGATTTCACGATTCCATTTTCTTTACATTTATTATTTCTTTGTTATTCCCAGCCAACCCTAACCCCCTATCCCATTGCCTCTCCTTACCTTATCCTTCTTTTGTTTCTTTTCCAAAAAGAACTCGTTTTGTTTTTGTCTTTTTTTTTTTTGCGATTTAATCCTTTTGTTGCTATTCATTATTCCTAGTTTCGTCCTTTTTTTCTCTCTCTCGAACCAAAAGTCAATTATTATACGAATTCACGGTTCTTAAACACTCAATAACCGGTAAAAAATTACAAAGAATACATTTTATTAGCGCCCTTCTTCTCTCCTTAAATATCTAAACCATTTAAATAAAACAAAGAACCTATTTTTAAGATTCGTCGTTTTGGTCTACGTGTTTTGACAATGGGCCTGCTATTGCAAACCAGGGAGTTACATATCAAGCAGATATTTACTTCCTACCTCAGCAAGATGTGGCACAAGGTCAGAACATGGAATCAACCAGCGGCTATAAAGGAGAGACACTTTGGCCTAGCAAAAATTACCTGGCTATCCCCATCGGTATTTCTCGGTATGGGCGCCTCGGGTTAAAAAGCGATAAACTTGCCCTACCCGAAAGCTGGGTAGGCAGGCCTGGGATGGTGAACCTCCTAGGTAATACCCATGCGGTGTACCTCAGTTTCTGGCCCCGCACTATTCGGGTTGATTGTAAAGAACAGATTCTTGACTGGCACTTTCTACACAGTCTCCAGTCAACCGAAACAGCAATGAGTCTCATCCCAATACGCCCAAAGAATCCAGACAACAACATAAAATATCCAGTAAATGCTATTTCGAACCACAACATGATATCTATAATATAAATCTCGTCAGTCTGTTTAAATGTATGCATGTATGTTTGTCTGCCTAAAACTTTCGATAGAGGCGACGGATTTTCACGAGATTGGTATAATTTTCAAGCTCGACCCTTCAGACGACAAATATCGAAAAAAAAATGGCTAAAACATTAAATTTTTTCACCTTCAACTGGACACATTTCTACAGGCAGCGGTCGCTT